>NW_026887061.1:0-82489 GCF_032173495.1 Musca vetustissima | reverse complement strand
TTTTAGACCACCGAAAATTAAAATGCGTTTTTTAGGCGTTAGAAGCGTTTAAAGGCCTTAAAATGCCTTTTTAGACCACCGAAAATTAAAATGCGTTTTTTAGGCGTTAGAAGCGTTTAAAGGCCTTAAAATGCCTTTTTAGACCACCGAAAATTAAAATGCGTTTTTTAGGCGTTAGAAGCGTTTAAAGGCCTTAAAATGCCTTATTAGACCACCGAAAATTAAAATGCGTTTTCTAGGCGTTAGAAGCGTTTAAAGGCCTTAAAATGCATTTTTAGACCACCGAAAATTAAAATGCGTTTTTTAGGCGTTAGAAGCGTTTAAAGGCCTTAAAATGCCTTTTTAGACCACCGAAAATTAAAATGCGTTTTTTAGGCGTTAGAAGCGTTTAAAGGCCTTAAAATGCCTTTTTAGACCACCGAAAATTAAAATGCGTTTTTTAGGCGTTAGAAGCGTTTAAAGGCCTTAAAATGCCTTTTTAGACCACCGAAAATTAAAATGCGTTTTTTAGGCGTTAGAAGCGTTTAAAGGCCTTAAAATGCCTTTTTAGACCACCGAAAATTAAAATGCGTTTTCTAGGCGTTAGAAGCGTTTAAAGGCCTTAAAATGCCTTTTAGACCACAGAAAATTAAAATGCGTTTTCTAGGCGTTAGAAGCGTTTAAAGGCCTTAAAATGCATTTTTAGAACACATAAAATTAAAATGCGTTTTTGCGTTAGGCGTTAGAAGCGTTTAAAGGCCTTAAAATGCATTTTTAGAACACCGAAAATAAAAATGCGTTTTTTAGGCGTTAGAAGCGTTTAAAGGCCTTAAAATGCATTTTTAGACCACAGAAAATTAAAATGCGTTTTCTAGGCGTTAGAAGAGTTTAAAGGCCTTAAAATGCCTTTTTAGACCACAGAAAATTAAAATGCGTTTTTTAGGCGTTAGCGCTTTAAAGGCCTTAAAATTTATTGGTGGTGATTTTTTTAAAATGTTTTTTAGGCGTTAGAAAAAGGCCTTAAAATGCCTTTTAACGCTTCTACCGAAAATAAAAAACGCGTTTTAATTTTCTGTGCGTTAAAAGGCATTTTAAAGGCCTTTAAACGCTTCTAACGCCTAAAAAATTAAATTTTCCGAAGACAAAAATTTGCACAGAAGTACTTTATTAGGTCTTTGAAACATGCCTAAAAAAGTCGCATTTTAATTTTCTGTCCCATATAAAAAGGCACTTTAAAGCCTTTAAACGCTTCTAACGCCTAAAATACGCATTTTATTTTCGGTGATCTAAAAGGGCATTTTAAGGCCTTTAAACGCTTTTAACACCTAAAAATAGATTTTTAATTTTCGGTGGTCTAAAAAGGCATTTTAAGGCCTTCAAACGACTAAAAAACGCATTTTAATTACTGCCAATATTCAATTTTTCATAAATGTCAGATTGGTACCAAAAGTGGTGAAGGGTATCATATTTAGATATAGCCCCGTATATAGTTTCCTACGATTTTCCTTACTGGTTTCTTTAAGAATTTTCATTTGTATCAAATCTATTGGAAATTTCTTATCGAAAACTTGTATATTTCCAAAAACTCCTGAAAGTAACTTATTTTTGCCATAAAATCCATTAATAACCCATTTTCTTTTAAATAAAGTTTTCCATATGTCCGTCTTATACCTTGAGGATGTGTGTATATGAATATTTGTTATCTTTGAATATGCAAAACTTTTCTAAGTTGTTGATATCGTATACATATGTGTGAAGGCAAGGGATGGAGAGATATTTTGTAATATTGCCGAAAATGTAAATATGTTATGGAATTCTTAAAAGTTATTGCACATTTAAAATACCCACACACATATATATATATATATATATATATCTGCACTCCCACACTTGACCCTAATCACAGGCCTATTGCAGCTAGTTTTTGCCTTGGGAGTGAGTTTGTGTGTGCTCCTGAAGTTTCATAAATTCTGAAAATGTATTTCAATAAGTGCTTCTAATAAAGAGAAGGGCGTTTCAATGACCTACTTGGTTTTATGTTATGATAGATTATGGTAATGACTTACCTGGAAATGACATTTGAAGGACTTAATATATTGGGAGTGAAGGAAGGCAGACTGACATCGAATTATGACATACATTATGTTTTAAAATTTAATTGTTAATTAAAATTAAATATTTGCAAATATCGTTCGAACATCATTGCGAACTCATCTAACTCACAGTTGGATGCTCGTATATTTGTTCACATGTGGCCATTTGGGAATTGTGGCTTATTTTTTGGTTAATTAATGAAATGTCTTAAAATTAACCACAATCTCATGCCTGAGGGTCATTACTAATGATTATGGTTTTCCAAATGCCATGAATGGGGATTTTAGATAAATATTTATTTGTGTACAATGTTTGAGAGTATTTCAAAAAGATATGACAGGGAAAGAGAGATATGGTAAACAAGGACAGGCATAAAATCGCCCATTAACTAAAACAGAAAAAATGGATGAATCGTACTACCATCTGCAAAGCCTTGGCCAACACATTTCTTAAACGGATGGTTATTGGAGATGAGAAATGAATCACATACAATAACCTTGTGCGAAAAACGATCGTGGTCGAAGAGCGGTGAAGCACCTCAAACGGTGGCCAAACCAGGACTAACGGCCAGGAAGGTTCTGCTATGCATTTGGTGGGACTGGAAGGGGATTATTTATTATGAGTTGCTTTCAAATGGCCAAACGCTATATTCTGATCTCTACTGTCAAAAACTGAACCGTTTGAAGATAGCAATAGACTAGAAACGACCAGAATTGGCCAACAGGAGAGGTGCCGTATTCCACCAGGACAACGCTAGGCCACACACATTTACAGTGACTCGCCGGAAAGTTCGGGAGATTGGTTGGGAAGTTTTAATGAATCCGCAATACAGTCCGGCACCAAGCGATTATCATCTTTTTCTGGCATTGCAAAATTTCTTTATTGATAAAAAATTTGTATCTAGGGAGGATTGTAAAAATCGACTGCTAGAGTTTCTTTTTTGCAAATAGAGAGCATGACTTCTATGTGAAGGACATTATGAAGTTACCTTTAAAATGTCAAAAAATCACACAACAAAACGGTGCATATTTGGCCCAAATCGAACATTACGAAGCATATTAAATAAAGTCCTATAGTACATATAAAAATAATGGATTTCTTCCCAACCTAATATATACATACATACAAATGTGCGTGAAAAGAATAGAAAGGTAATATTTACAAATCATATATCGGACAAGCAAGTACTATTCACAATTACAAATACTTACATTCAATTAACAATTAAATTTTAAAATGGGTGTCATGATTATGGACGCTGTCCTGCTGCTTCGCTAACAATATATATGAAATGTCCTTTCCAGTTAAATTATTACCATAATCTCTTATAAAATAAAACCAAGTATCCCACCCTTTCCTTCTTTGGAAACACTTATCGAAAAAAAAATTGTCAAAATTCATGAAGGAGCTCACACTGTCCGCCCACGGCAATAACTTGCTGCAAATGACCAAAGATAATGGTCGAATGTATTAGTGTAGGTGTATAAGTGTGAGTACTTGAAATACCCATTAACTTTTAAGAGTTCCATAACATATCGACAAGTTCGGTAATATTTCAAAATATCTCCGTCCGTATACCACCCACAAACCGTATATCATATGCATGTACGTATGTATATTTGTGTGTTTGTGGTAAATCCATTATTTAAATATTAATTTTGCAATTTTCAAAAATACGATATCAACAACTTGGAAAAGTTTTGCATATTTAATGATAATAAATACTAACACATATGCATATGAAGGTAAAAGACGGATCTAAGGAAAACTTTATTTGAAAGAAAATGTGTTAATAATGAGTTTATGGCAAAAAGAGGGTACTTTTAGAAGTTTTGGGTAAATTATCGATAAGAAATTTTCAATAAATTTATTTCACATCAGGTAATGGAATTTGTATACAGAAATACTGTGCCATTCAAAATTTGGCTATATCGAAAAAAATAGAATTGATCGGTTTTTAGACAGACGAGTTATTATCGAAATTATTATTGATAAATTTTCGTTATCGATCTTTTTTTTTTGTACAGAAAAATATTTAAAATCCAAATGTATAACATTTCATTGTTATTCAAATACAAACTCATAAATATTTCGTTTTCATACATTTGCCATTTTCTTTACTATGTCAAAAAAAAAAACAAACCAGTGAGCGGAGCAGTATAGTTGGACGGGGCCGACCATACGATACCCTACACAACTACCACGGAACTCAAATTTTCAGCGGATGTTTATTCCGAGCCTGGACAATATTTCGTGATATTTGCACCCTCTTGCCCGATTAGAGGTAAACAGCACCTCTTCCTCAAACTGACATATTTTCCGAATATTATGAGTATTCAATACAGCTATTGTCCAGATTCCCTTCACCGTGGGTTGCATTGTGATGTTCGGCTTTCATTTGTGGTCTATAGATCGACTCGAAAATAACACAAAAAATTAAGTTTTCGGTCCACTTCATTCCAAAATTATTATCAGATCATCACCGAAAATGATAGGCGTTGTTCTTGACCATACCCGGAACCTCATGGAACATTTCAAAGCGATCAGCGTTATAGTTCCGCTCTCTAGAGTGATAATGGGTTACTAAATAATATACGAATACGGAGATACCTGTAAATATTTAGTTGTAACTCCCACATCCGAGCACATACAACAATAAAATTGGGTTTATTTTAAAGGTCAACCACTCCTCTTGGATATAGTATCAACTTCTCGGGTCTATGTCCTTCAGTGGCAAATATATATGCTATAGAATACAAATTTTGTACTTTTTCACACAAAAGACAGGGTCCATTTGACCCGCTAAATATTGACCGATCTTTATCAAAACAGGCATGCTTATTCTTTGGTCCGATCCCCTTCTCCATGCAAAATTTCACGAAGTTCGGGCCATTATTACAGCCTCTGGAGCGACCAGAAAAACCGAAAAAAATTAGTATTTCCCAAAAACAATAGGGGTCTTCATTGGCCAGAACCCATCCTATATGCAAAATTTCGTAAATCTGAACCGATTTTCAGGAAACTTAACACACATCATTCTAGAACTAATTTGTTACGCTGTGCCAAATTTCGTTAAATCGACTCAAAAAGTGATTCTATGCATATTCTCAAAAAATTCCGAAAATTGGGGGTACCCTTATATGAGGGCTTTCCAAACCTTTATTTATAATTTTTGGTAGGGAGATTTGCTACCCAATAAGAACTCAAAGTACCAAATTTCACCGAATTCAGTTAAAACACACGCTCAAGAATCTCAAAATACCGAAAATTTAGGGGTATCCTTATATGGGGGCTATCCGAAAAAATGGACCTTTATTTATAATTTTTGGTAGGGAGATTTGCTACCCAATAAAAACTCAAAGTATCAAATTTCACCGAATTCAGTTAAAAAACGCGCTCAAGAACCTCAAAATACCGAAAATTTGGGGGTACCCTTATATGGGAGCTATGCCTAAACGTGGACCGATTTTCTCCAATTTCAATAGGATTCGTCCTTGGGCCAATTAAGTGACCTGTGGTAAATTTCATCCAAATCGGATCATAAGTGCGACCTGTACTTTGTTAACAAAAATACATGGACGGACAGACGGACATGCATAAATCGACTCAGAAAGTGATTCTATGCATATTCTCAAAAGGTACCATGGGTCTATCTCGATTATTTTTGCCTGTTACAAACATATGCACAAAGACAAATACGCTGTACCACAGTGTGTTGAAGGGTATGAAAGAGAAACAAAGAAAGGATGTGCGGATTTTGTTTACCTCTCAGGCAAAGTGACATGGATTCCAGACTGCAACTACAACAACATAGTATATCAACAAACATTCCGTCATTTGTGGCAGTGACTTAATTTAAATATTTCTTCCTTTTGAACAATGTTGATGAAAAAATTTCCATGATGTTGATTACTTCCCACAGAACAAGATGACGACGAAAAAAAAGAGAAATAAAGAAAAATACTATAAAATGAAGCAATGTAAGGAATTCTTAAAAAAAATATTCAAGATGAATTTTTCAGCTTATATAAATTACAAAATTGTTTAAGTTTAATTGTGTCAAAGTCACAGAATTGGGCAATTGAAATCCGAATATGGTTCTAAATATTGGTCCTAGACCCCAGGTTTCTTTGGACCAAATTTGGTTCAAAAAATTTTGATTTCATCCAAACTTGGTCCATCTTATTATTTCTTCCAAATCATATTATTTGGGGAAGACCATATAGTATGAATGCGCTCAAGAACCCCAAAATAACGAAAATTGGGGGCTATCCGAAAAAATGGGCCTATATTTATAATTTTTTTGTGGAGAGATTTGGTACCTATTAAGAACTCAAACTACTAAATAAAGCCAATTCGGTGGAAAAATACGATCAAACCCCCAAAAATACTGAAAATTAGGAGGTACGGTCATATGGGGGCTACCAGAAAAGTGGACCTATATTTATATTTTTTGTGGAGACATTTAATACCCAATGAGAATCCAATGTACCAAATTTCAGCGTATTCGGTTAAAAAACGCACTCAAGAATACCAAAATATACGGTTCAGATTAAGATATAGCTCCCATATATATTTTCGTCCGATTTAATGTAAATGGTGCACTAAAGTCCCCGTATACCTTTCGATTTGGACGAAATTTTGCACAACGTACTGAAGTTAGGATTGCCCGACGTGTACCTAGTTTTATTGAAATCGGTTCAGATTTTGATATAGCTCCCATATATATTTTCGTCCGATTTGTAGCAAAATGGTATACCAAAGAGTCAAATTTAGTCCCATTGACACGAAATTGGGCATATCGTACTGGATTAAGTCTAGAATGATGTGTACTATGTTTCGTGAAAATCGGTTTAAATTTAAATATAGATCCCATATGAATTTTTGTACGATTTTATGTGTATGAATTGATGGTAGTCGGTTCACTTATAGATACATAACATATATTTAAGATCGTTCAATTTCATGTCAATGTTCCTTCGAAAAGGCGACTTCTGTACCCATAGTGGTAAGAAATATCATATAGTCGGCTCAGTCTGACTTTACTGTTTCTTTACTGTTTATTCTTTGGTTTCTGCTCATAAAACCAGTTTTTGAACAACTATCAAATTAGTTCAACATGTTCTAATGCCTTAAGGACAAACACAAATGCTTAAATGAATGTTAAAATGTCAATTTGGCTTTTTTTTCTTAGAGAAATTTATTTATTTTTTGCGTTGCCAACCATTCAAGCATTTATAATTGATGTCGAATGCCTGAAAGTATGCAACAGAATAAAAAATTGCCCAATGAATTCTTGTCTCAAATGCAGCTGGCTATTTTGGTATGCATACACACATACACATAAGAATTATTGTTTTATTATTCTGCCTAGCCACCCCAAAAAGTATGCAACAAATATTTATTATATTTTAAAACCTAATGGTATGTGGAAGAAAAATAGGATTCGAGTTTTCAAATTATATTTTTAGGCAGCAAAAATATAGATGATTTTTTATAAAAAGAATATTTTTATAATAACTACCCTCAAATAATTATTTTTTGAAGGCATCCACAATTCCCCGGATTTTTTAAAATAATTTCAAGGGCCCACAATGGCCGAGGCTTCATTAAAAGTATCTGTTCAAAGAAAAATAATGGGAGTGGGTTTGAAACATAAATTTTATTTCAATTATATAGTGTCGGTGTAGATTTCTTTTAAAGTAGTTGAGTGGATTTCCAACAAGGCATGTTGAAATGAGTTATTAGTATACCTAAAGGTATGCTATAAAAAATCTATTAATTTAAACTAATAATTGCGAAAACAAATAACATTTACTAATTGACCACAAAATAAATTACAACAATTAAATCAAAAAATTTATATTATACAGTAGAGTCCGTATAAATGCAACATCATGAAATGATCCATAATATTTTTTTAATACTAAATTTAATTAATTTTTAATTTTATTACATTCTACAGAAAAATATCGATTCAATTTTCCGGGTTTGTCTGTCGACCGTATATACTTTAAAAAAATATCTGAAGGTCTAATTATAGTTTTTCAAATGCCAACCACCATCATTGTGGTCGACGATAATTGTACCAGAATGTGTTTTGCTGTTGTAGCTGCATTTTTTTTAATTTCCCAGAAAAAAATGTGTCTTTTGTGGTTTTTTAATTAACATTTTCAAATGTGGCATCTGTACGAGCTGCTGTCACTTACCTTTCCGTCGACAACAATTGTTCGGTGGTCAAGAACTATTTCTGGTTTTTCTAGCAGCTGGTGGATTCTTTATGGCAAAAATGGAACTGTAACAATATGTAGAGAAGAGAGAAGGAGGAAAGGTTTTAAAAGTCAAAATATTGATGTGTGATATGAAGTGGTTGTGGACTTATTTCAGCATTCAAATATAGTTTACCTATTTTTTGTTCTATATCATCAACGTCATTCCAATCTCCACCCCTCTTAGGACTTCCTCATTATGTCTCTTTCTTTTCTTCCAACATTCGCTATAATATTTTTTTTATTTCTTCAGCTATTTTTCACATTCTTCAAGTGCTGCTATTAATCCTGCAAAGGAATGCAATGAAAACAAAATGTTTTGTAATTTTTGCAACATTGTAGGGACTGGCCAGACCACGGCCACGATGATGCTGCTGCTGAAAGAATGCTTGAGAATGTAACGGAAAATTTACTTGAGTTGAAAGAGGTTTAGCTTAGATTTATTGTCTTAATTAAGAACTTGGATATAAATTAACTTGCAAATAAGATAGAAAGAATAAAACCAGCACGAATAAAAAAATATAAGATTTTGATTCTAGACCAGCCTTATAGTATGTCGATCGTCATATCTCGTCTCATTATAATTGGTAAGCAAAGTACACAGCACGGCTCTAGTCAAATATAACTTTATAAATATTTTGATGAAAATCTAAATTCTTTAAAATCTGAAAGAACACAGACCGGAAAAGGGAACATTGTATCCTAAGGCAGTAGAAAGAAAGGCTGTTTTAATGGAAATCGCTTAATATTTAGCGGGTGTAATAAACATAGGCTTTTTAAAAAACCATACATATTTTAAGCAGACAAAAAATTTATAAAAAATAAAAAAAAAACTTAATATTACTTTAAAATGTTTATTCCATGACTATAGTAAATACTAAACCAGTAAGGAAAGCAGTAAATTCGGACGGGGCCGACTATATGATACCCTTCACCACTATGGGTATATTAAAAAGGACTATTAACATGAAATTGGATGAAATATAATATGTTATATTTATCTAAATGTGAATCTACCTAGATCTGTCCATAAAGAATGTAAATCGACTTCAAACAAATATAAATAGGTCATCCGTTGGGCTATGCCTGTACTTCTAGAAAACGCAACTACGTAATTCTATGCTCAATTTTGTACGTTGTGCAAAATTTGATGTCAATCTGACTAACATGAGGAGTTTGATGCCCAATTTACCTGAAATCGGGCGAAAATATATATGGAAGCTCTATCCAAATATTAAGCGATTTCAAACACACTTGTCACAGGTGCGTAAATTACTTAAAATCAATCTATAAGGCAGACATCACTCTAGGCTCAATTCAGTACGTTATGCCAAATTTCGTGCAAATCGAATGATATATAGGGACTTTGGGGCACCATTTACATGAAATCGGTCAAAACTATATATGGGGATGTACCAAATTTCGTGCAAATAGAAGAATATATAGGGACCGTTTACATCAAATCGGTTAAATATATATATGGGAGCTATATCTAAATCTGAACCGATTTTTCCCAATTTCAATAGGGTTCGTCCTTGGGCCGAATAAGTGACCTATGCCAAATTTCATTCAAATCGGATCATAAATGCGACCTGTACTTTGTTCACAAAAATACATGGACAGACAGACAGACGGACGGACATGCATAAATCGACTTAAAAAGTGATTCTATGCATATTCTCAAAAGGAACCATGGGTCTATCCTGTACCACAGTGTGGTGAAGGGTATAAATATATAGAATTATACGTAATGTACCGTGTGGAAAGTGGATCGTATGATTTATGTTAACCCTTTCAGTGTTTTTGTCGAATATATTCGACATTTAAAATTACTGTCTTTCTCTGCGATTTTTCGTTTATCCTATGTACCGTTACAATTGATGTTTTTGTTTTTGCTGAAAGACAGACAAAACTGTCCGAGGGTTAAAATAAAAATTGTGCCTTTATATGATTTTAAATACAAAATTTTAGATTTTTATTCGTACAAATGATGATGGGAAAGAATGGCAACAAGAGCGTATGATTTATATGAGTCGAATTAAAATGAATCATACGTCCGATAGTTGTTTGTATTTAGAATAAATTGAAAATAATAACCGAAAAGTGTAGATTTAAACAAGCAATTTTTCAAGGTCTAAACGTATATCTATGTTCCTGCTACACAATTATAAACCGTGCTCCAATGCAATACCGGAATTTTTATTAATTTTTTTATTTAAAAAAAACCATAAATTATATGGATCTATATTCCAAGGCTGGGCAACATTTTGGGATATTGCACTCCTTTGACCGTTTAGATGTCAACAGCTCTTCTTTCTTACCTTGGCATCTTTTCCGAATCATGTTTTTCGAGGTAAACACAATAATAAAATGGGCGATAGGTGCATATCGGTGACCTGTACTGTTATTAAATCTATTATGGTCAGAATTAAAAGGTGTGTCTGGGGGCCAACAATGTTGTGTAGGTTATAAAAATCACGTTTGTGAGATAGGCTTTAAAAAATTCATTGTTAGAAAAAAACAGACCTTAAAAAATAAATCTTAAACAATCCAACTTATTGTTGGTCGTTAAGACATATTTTTCAAAAACACACGCCTATTAATGATGCCAGCTCGAAAAACATATTTCTAAAAATACACTTCCGCAACGAGAACTTTCTTCTGATCACCATTTAAATTAAAGGTTCTGCGAATTTTTATTTTATTATTATATTATTCTTCCATACTAACCTCTTACTCTTACAACCCACATCTGTCTTTCAACTTACATTATTGCATCACATTAAAATGCATGACCCAAATAAATCCATTAGCCCGATGGCAACACAAACTGTCACAAGATGTTAATGTGTCAATCTCGCAAAAACTATAAATAAAAAAATACAATTCTACTGCAACATTTGACCTTTTAACTAAAAGTAGGTGGAACACAACGAAAATAGTTCACAGCGAAGTACAAATGCAATAATACCCAATCAAATGTCACAGGAATGCCAAAAGGCCTTGCATTCCTAGGAACAGAAAAGTGAACCACAACACAAACATAAACTAATAATATATTGTAGGTGTGAGGCGATAACAAAAACACAATTGTAATCCCAACTCAATCATGTTGCATACAACAGTGATGTTTCTGTTAGCTCCGCAGCAAAACGACAAACATTGTTAGCCTACCTAGTTTGTTCATATTATGTGAGGAAGTGTATGTATGAGTATTTGGAGAAAAAAAGTTATTTCTTTTTGCGGTTGATGTTGTGGCAATAATAATTTCAGCCTTGGAGTATGCAATGCCACAATGTAATTTTGAAACTTTGTTACGGTTACTTTGTAGAGGAAGTTTTTCATCGAAAAATTTGGTAAAAACATTTTTTCATGGTAACAATGTTGGATTTAAATTTGGGTTCAGGATAAAAATAGTAAGCGAAGTAGTTTAGTAGGATGAGGCAAACTTCAATGATAATCACTTAATAGGTCACTATTCCGTAATCGGATTTTCATGTCGGAACAGTAAGGGTAGATTTTATAATTTTTCTTTTCAAGAGACAGTAGGCGTGGGATTTTTAAAAATTGTTGTTCGGAACTCTAGTCGCGGATTATTTAAAATTGAATCAATAGACGTGGGTTTTCTAAACATAGTTTTGTAAGTGGAAAAAAGACGTACATTTTTATAAATATTCTTTCAAGGTCCAACAATAAGTGTGAGCTTTTTTAAAAATATTTCTCAAATCGGAACAGAAGACGTCAGTTTTTTTTTCAAAAAAATTTTAATAACTACAATAGGCGTGGATATTATTAACTGCCGTTTTTCAGTTGCTACCTAAGCTTGGTTTTTTCATATTTTTTCCAGCTGCTACATAGGCGTGGATTTTTATACCCTTCACAACTATGTTGTCAGGGTATTATAGCTTTGTATTTAAGTATACCGATCGCCGAGTCGATATATACATGGGACACACATGTCCGTCCGCCTGTCCATTATAATTTGTAAACACGATACAGGCCACTCTTGTCGACCAATCGTCACGGTTGTGAATCAATCGCATGTAGGATGGGTTCTGGTCAGAGAAGGCCCTTATGGCAATGATCCAGTAATATTTAGGGGATGAAATTGACCAAAAACTTTATTTTTTGTGTGTTTTTTTCTGGTCGATCTAGAGGCCACAAATATGAACCCAGCAACACAAAATTTTACACAGAGGAAGCGGTCTGACAATAGAATAAGCATACCTGTTTTGATAAAGATCGGTATGTTTTGATAAAGATTGTATGAAAAATGATAAATTTTTTATTCTATAGCATATATGGGGTAAATATAGAACATTTACCCGAGAAGTTGATAGTATAATCAAGAGGAGTGGTTGACCTTTAAATTTATACCAATTATATGTCGTGGACACCAATTACCAATTATATGTCGTGTGTTTTTTCGAGTCGATCACAACATCGAAACACAACTCACGGTGAAGGGGATCTGGACAAGTAATAAGATGGGCTGTACTAAATATTAGTAATATTTGTTGAACACAAGACGGCCAAGAGGGTGCAAATATCGCGAAATAATGCCCAAGCTCAGATTATAGAATCATAGAATGTTATATTTTCGTGGAAGTTGTATGGGGTATCCTATGGTCGGTCCCGTCCGACTATAACATATTTATTCAAGTCGAAACAATAAGCATGGATTTTTTAACAACAACAAAAAATTTTTACTTTAAATAGTAGTATTGGAGTTTTTGAATGTGTTTATTAATTCCTAAGAATAAGTAAGGATTTATTCCAAATAGGTATATACATCTTCTCTTTGCAGCCCATTTGTAAATGTGGCATACCCTCGGATAATTCCAACATATGTTTACACGATTGCTTTTATTTTCAATATGTATTTTTTAATGAAAATTATAATAATATCAAGTAAGGCGACTTACATACATATGTATATTTGCAAAAAAGGAGCGGTGGAAAAAAATTTATGTTAACAATTTGTTTATAATATGTTTGACTTTTGAACAAATATGTCATGAATATGCAAATACATACAAATACATATCGTTTTGCGCTGTCATGGATTTAATTTACGTACATATATGCATATGTAACAAATCTTGATATATTAACAGAACATGAGTTGAATTTATATTTGTATATATAAATATTATTTTTTGACATTTTTGTCTTCATGTTTTTTATTAAAATTTTATATAAATATGATACCCAAATCATCTGCACTCTCTTCGTCTCAAATAGCATTTAATTATGTTGAAAATATATCCTCCGTCCCCTTCATATATAAATTAAGTAGTTTTATATACTTCTATTTGTTTCACTAGCAAACCTTGCAGACATTCATTGTCTTTATTAGTGTATCGACCTCATACAGCTTCTTATTCATAGACATAATTTTGTCTCTCTTCCCTTATCGTACTCGTATGTTAATGTTAACTTGAAAAACATTTTACCGGCAAATTAAAGAATAATGACAGACATGTTCAATAAAAATATCATCAATTATGTCAATGAACATTTAAGGACTATAGATTTTATGTGTGTTAGACTAACGAATTGTTAAAGAATGTTGCAGTAGAGCAAGCAACAATTATGCTGCACTCGAACATGTATCTATTAATACTTTAGAACAAGACAAAAATATATTATCTCTTTAATGATGCTAGACATAATATTGTTGTCATCAATTTTGTTAATAAAGGAAATAAAGTTTTATTAGAAAAGACTACCCCATGATAGCATTAAACGATTCAAAATAATGATAAACTTATTTTTTGTTGAATAATTTAAAAATACTCACTGTCTGTAATAGGTTTTTATATAAAAGAATATTGCATTCAAAACTCATAATGGGCGAAGATTTTTTATACTATTTTAGGGTCTATATAAGGCGTGGATATTTCAAAAATAGTTTCCAGTAATGGTTTCTAAATATATTTTTATGGTCAATAACATGTGTGCATTGTTTTAAAAAGGTTATAATACTTAATTACTTAGATGGCTGATGACAGAACGGTGGTTCCATAAGCCGAGCTTTTAAAAAGATTTCCAAGAGCGTAGGTCTTGGGCGCATCTCATCCAATTTGAAATACCATTTTCCGAGATGTTGTCTCTACTTGATTCGTAGCCTTCCCCTTCTGTGTAAACCATTACTTGGCTCGTTTTTATATGCCTTTTGAGCTGGGGCATCTTCATCAATTCTCACTACAAGGCCTAGCCAACGTAGTCGCTGCAGCTCGATACGTCTGACTATGTCGATGTCGGAAAATAGATGATATAGCTCATGGTTCATTCGAGGGCGATATTCACCGTCGACACAGATCGGCCCATAGATCTTCCGGAGAATTTCTCCCTCAAACACTCCAAGAGCTGCCTCATCTGCTTGCCCAAGTACACATGCTTCAGATCCATACATCAGCACAGGTAATACCAGCGTCTTGTAGAGTATGAGTGTGGTCTGGCTAAAAGTGGCCTTGATTTTAAGTTGTTTACTCAAACCATAGTAACATCTGTTGGCTAACACTATTCTTCTCCGGACTTCAAAGCTGATGATTAGTGGTTTCTGGCGGTACGAGGTTATAAAATCGTTCAATACCTCGAAGCTGTAATTTTTCGCCTCAGTAGCATTACGATCGTAGTTGTTTTTGCTACAGTTTGTAGGGAGTGGAAAATTCTTTGTCATTGTGCTTCTATACTATTATCGCGACAAGGAGTGCTTTCGTCAAGCCAGTGGGTAAGTTGGGTGGAGTAGGCTTCTGCTATCTGTTGTGTTTGCAGCTTTTCGACGTCGAGTTTTCGTGTTAGATTAGATCGCATCTTTGCTGCTACATTAAGACGGGTGCACCCTTGACTGCCACATGGGAATTGGTTAGAATCGATATTCGGTCTGCGTATCGATCGAACGTGTAAAACACTGGATCGTTGCTTGATCAGGAGAAATCCAGGTGGCCTTGTGTATATCGAGATGCTTGAATCTAGTGCTGCTAACTACCATTTTTTTGCTGCCGCGATTTCTTCATGTCCACAATTGAAATAAAAGAGGGACCAAGAAAAGCCTGGGATTCGCCATGTTAAAGCCATTCACAGCCGTTGCTTGGTATCTATCATACCCTACGTCACCAATAATAGGCTTTGGTCTTTAACACTAGAACGCCGAAGGCGGTCATTTTGACCGCTTTCCAATTTCAAGTACAAAATATAAATAATAAACGTAATTCTATGAGATACAAAAAGTCACCAAATTTAAAAAAAAAGTGTCATTAAGTGCACAGTTGCTTTTTTACTTGAAATTTGAAAGCGGTCAAAATGACTGCCTTCGGCGTTCTAGGGTTAAGGTCGTGAATTATTTAGAAATATTTGTTCAAAGTTTATAATTGTCGCTAACTTAAAAAAATCTCAATGTCTAAAAAATATACGTATTTTTTTTAAGATTTTTCAAAGCCATTAATATACGCTGATGATTGATTTTTATAAAATATTTTTTTAATGTTAATAGTTTATTTACCGTAAATACCATGACAATAGTCATCATTATCCCCAAAAATATGCAATAAACAAGTTGTAATAAAAATGTTTACAACTTTTTGTCATGGTTACTTTGTGGGAATTTTTTGTGCTTTTTACAGAAATTTATCAAAACAAGTTTATCAAATTTTCAATGTCAGCAAAAAAACAAAAACAAATCAAGCAGAAAAAATGCAGAGCAAAAAACATGCAACCAAACTTAACCAAAGCCTCCTCATTTACCCTTTTCCCGTTTCCCGACTGTCATGAATACTTTTTGCACAACAATTTTCAACAGGAAGGAAACGGAAAAGCGTAACCATAAAAACCACAATTTTAACCAGGTAATTTATGAATAAGTCTATCAACTGAGTGATTAACAAGAATAGAATGGAAGTACACTTGTATGTAGATGAATGGGTATGTAGCAGCATTTGCCGGATCATCACTGACAACCGACAACAACCGCCTGAAGTCTTCTGTTTTTTAGCTTGTTGCAAGTTTTCAACAATTGTATAAGTTTGGCAATGCGTGTGATGCTAGTGGAGCTGGGTGTTAGTGGGTGACAGAGATAGAAAGGGAGAAAAGAATTTGTGTGTGGATTTTGCGGTTTTTTTACTTAAAAATTTTATTGTGTCGGTACTTGTTCTTTTTTTGTTGAAATCTTGTTGCCACACAGCTCACTTAACTTCAAGCATTTTTAACCTTAAAAGTTGTTCTTTTAAAATTAAGTGTTCTTTATAAATTAACCACAGCAATCATTATTAAATATCAACAAAAATGGAACATGACACGATTTTTGTATAATCAACGAAACTGCTGTGTTGAGCCACATTTAAGCTATTAGATTATAATTTTCTTATTTTTCACACAAAAATCTTTACTAAATTTACCCACTAAATATCGACCAATCATTATCAAAACAGTCATTTCATGAACAGATCCTCTTCCCCGTTCAAAATTTGTGATGTTCGGTCTATTTCATTCCCAAAATATCATCGTCATTGAAAATCATACAAAATTTGAATGCGATCTGCTGGAAATTTACACCTTCTAGTGTGGTTATGATACTAAACTAAAAGGTGAGTCTAGGACCAATAATTGTGTTGCTTTGCTTTAAACAATGAGAATATTGTTGACCGATGAAAACATTCTCCATTCGCTTGAACCCCGATATTCAAAAAATTTCCTGTAACTAATTCGTTCAATTTTCGTTACAACCTGGTTAATCGATTCCAAGAAATCATAAATGGATTGCAATTTTTCTTTGATATATATTATTACGCCGTTATAATACTAAAATCGATATCTCGTCCATATATTTCTCTTATAATTTGTTTTTTTTTTTTTTTTGTACTCGAAATATAATTTATTATTAATAGAATAATATTTAAATCAAATAAAAATTTTCTTGTTATTTCCCAACTGAAATGATAGATAATTTGGTATATTTCAGTTATTTATTTGTCTTTTTCAATTTATTTTTCTGTTGTTTTCCAAATAATAAAAATTGCAAATTGGCGGGTTAAATTTGTTGATTGAAATATTTTTGTCTACTTATTAAAGAAACAATTGATTTGACTAAAATCTTGTAGTATACAATCGATTGAAGTGGAGAAAAAATGTCCAAATATGTTTCTAATTTAAAAAAAGTGAATTAGAATAATAAATAAAGGGAAAATTGGCAAAATATTAAAAAGAATTCCATTTACAAATAATATATTTTGTTTTGTTTTCATTTTAAGGCTTTTAATAGGGTGTACATAAAAATCGATGTAAGAGTATTTTTTTTGATTGATTACAGTTTTCTATTTGTTCTACATATTTTTGGGAATTATTCCTGCATTTTGCCTAAAAGTATGCAACATACCATTCAAGATGATCAATATTTATTAAAAATATTCATTTAGAGCCCGTTACTTTGTTGCAGAGTCCATTTGTGTTGCATACTTTTTGGGGTTATGGACTCCATAAATTCTCCATTACACATTTGGCCACAAAAAATTCAATTTAAAAGGAAGCAAATATAATTGCTTATTTGTACATATATCCTCCGGCAGCCAGATACAACTTCATTTGTATCTGTTTGTATTTGTTTTTAATACTTTTACTGCAAATTCCGAAAATAGTTTTCTTATAACATTTCAATTAAAGAAATTGTTTTGGCATACCTTAAGGCTTATGTTTATACCCTTCACCACACTGTGGTACAGGGTATTATGTCTTTGTGCATATGTTTGTAACAGGCAAAAATAATCGAGATAGACCCATGGTTCCTTTTGAGAATATGCATAGAATCACTTTCTGAGTCGATTTACGTCCATGTATTTTGTTAACAAAGTACAGGTTGCATTTATGATCCGATTTGGATGAAATTTGGCACAGGTCACTTAATTGGCCCAAGGACGAACCCTATTGAAATTGGAAAAAATCGGTCCACGTTTAGGCATAGCTCCCATATAAGGGTACCCCAAAATTTTCGGTATTTTGAGGTTCTTGAGCGCGTTTTTTAACTGAATTCGCTGAAATTTGGTACATTGAGTTCTTATTGGGTAGCAAATCTCTCTATCAAAAATTATAAATAAAGGTCCATTTTTTCGGATAACCCCCATATAAGATTACCCCCAATTTTCGGTATTTTGGGGGTTTTGATCACATTTTCCGACCGAATTCGCTGAAATTTGGTACTTTGTGTTCTTATTGGGTAGCAAATCCCCCTACCAAACATTATAAATAAAGGTCCATTTTTTCGGAAAGCCCCCATATAAGGGCACCCCCAATTTTCGGTATTTTCGGGTTTTTGGGCTCGTTTTATAACTGAATTCGCTGAAATTTTGTACATTGGGTTCTTATTGGGTACCAAATTACTCCACTAAAAATTATAAATATAGGTCCAGTTTTTCTGGTAGTACCCATATAACGGTACCCCAAAATTTTTGGTATTTTGGGGGTTCTGATCGGATTTTTCGACCAAATTGACTGTAATTTAGTACGTCGAGTTCTTATTAGGTAGCACATCTCTCCACTATAAATTATAAATATTGGTCAATTTTTTCTGGTAGCCCCCAGGTTTTGAGGTTCTTGAACCAAATTCTTTTTTCTGGTACAGGGTATTATGTTTTTGTGCATATGTTTGTAACATGCAAAAATAATCGAGATAGACCCATGGCTCCTTTTGAGAATATGCATAGAATCACTTTTTGAGTCGATTTAAGCACGAAATTTGGCACCGCGTAGCAAATTAGGTCTAGAATGATGTGTGTAAAGTTGCCTGAAAATCGGTTCAGATTTATATATAGCTCCCACATATACTTTCGTCAGATTTAATGTAAATGGTGCACCAAAGTCCCTATATATCTTTCGATTTGCACGAAATTTGGCACAGCGTAACAAATTAGGTCTAGAATGATGTGTGTTAAGTTTCCTGAAATCGGTTCAGATTTAGATATAGCTTCTATATCTGACCAAATGAACAATTTAGTATCGGTTGTAGAATGACGTGTTTATGGTTCCAATTTCATTTTACTGGTCCTTTAAAAATGCGACTTCTGTTAGGATTCATCTGTTGAATATACTCAAAGTGGTGAAGGGTATCATATAGTCGGCCCCGTCCGACTTTACTACTTTCCTTACTGGTTTTTGGTTAAACTAGTATGTTTTTGATGTTTGCTTGTGTATATGTTTATATAAGTTTTTCGAAACAGAATTTTTTCTAGGAAAATATTTTGTTTAGCAATTTAATTGAAATTAAAATATAATGAAAAAAAATATTGTACATATTAGATATTTGTTTAAGAAGTGTTTTATGATTCGAACAATGTAACATTTAAGATGGGAGCGAGGATAACTTATGATCACCAATCAATATTTAACAATAATATTTAACGGGTCACATGGACCCAAGCAGTAAGTTAGAAGATTGGGGAAATAGACAAATTATAATACAAATTGCTGATCATGGTATGAGTATAACGGTAACTCCCAATATTCGATATTTTAAAGTTTTTGGGCACGTTTTCCAACCTAATAAGCTGCAATTTGGTATTTTGGGTTCTTAAATATATGTCAGTCTTTAAGAGAAAGTGATCAATATATACATTTTGCATTTTGAATGGGTTCTGCCCAATTAAGACCCCTATTGGAAATTTGGATGAAATGGACCAAAAACTTAGATTTTCTGGTCGGTCTGGAGGCCACAATTTTGACCTGAACACTGCGAAAGTATGTCTTTTTTCATGAAAATCGTTCTATATTTAGCGATCAAAAATACAAAATGTGTATTCTGGCAGTGGTTGACCTTTAAATTAATACCAATAATATTGTCGTATGTACTCGAATGTGGGAGTTAACTTAAATATTTACATGTGCTTACGCATTTATATATTACATAGTAACCCATTAACAAAATATTGCCCTGATCGCTTTGAAATTTTTCATGATCCAGGTATGGTTAAGGACAACGTATGTCTCTTTTCATGAAAATCGTTCTATATTTAGCGAGTCAAAAACACAAAATGTCGCGATATTTTGCCTACGCTCATAATATAGAACCAAAGAAAGTTAGATTTTCATGGAAGTTTTCCAGACCGACTATACTGCTCCGCTCACTAGTTATACCCTACACAACTATGTTGTCAGGGTATTATAGCTTTGTGCAGCCCCAAAAGTTTGTAACGCCGCGAAATATTGGTCCTAGACCGATCGTCATATCTCGACTAGTAAAGATCGGTTAATATTTAGGGGATGATATGGACAAAAAAATAATTTTTGTCGGTTTTTCTGGTCGCTCCAGTGGCCGCAATTATGGCCCGAACATCGTGAAATTTTATATGGAGAAGAGAGCGGGTCAAATAGACCCTGACTTTTGTGTGAAAAATTACAAAATTTGGATTCTATGGCATATATATTTTCTCCTAAAGGACATAGACCCGAGAAGTTGACAATATATTCAAGAGGAGTGGCTGACCTTTAAATTGATACCAATTATATTGTCGTATGTTCTCGGATATGGGAGTTACACTTAAATATTTACAGGTGCTTACGTATTCATATATTATTTAGTAAGATATTACCACAATAGAGGGGGAAATATAGCGCTCAACGCTTTGAAATTTTCCTTGAGGATCCAGGTATGGTCAAGGACAACGCCTGTAATTTTCTGTGATGATCAGATTAAAATTTTGGGATGAAGTGGACCGAAAACTAATTTTTTGTATTTTTTCGAGTCAATCTATAGGCCACAAGCCGAAAATCACAACACAATACACGGTGAAGTGAATCTGGACAAGTAATTAGAAGGGCTGTACAGAATATTGGGATATTCGGAAAATATGTCAGTGTAAGGAAGATGTCCTGTTGATCTCTAATCGTTCAAGAGGGTGCAAATATCACGAAATATTGATCAGGCTCGAAATAAACATACGCAAAAGTTAGAGTTCCGTGGTAGTTGTGTAGGGTATCATATGGTCGGCCCCGTCCGACTATACTGCTCCGCTCACTGGTTTTGTCCATGTGTAAGATATCCCCACCTAAAAGTATACAATACATATTATTCAAATATTTGTTGAAATTACATAATCATCATTGTTGTTGTGGTTTCATAGAATTTCATTAACATTATTATGCAAGATTATAAAGGTTATACAACCTGCAGTACACGTACACAAGACATACATATGTGTCTGTGTGTCATATGGTTTCTAAATATTTAGTTAACATGGCTACACATTAACATTGTCTGTACTAACATAATAAACCATAACAATGACTTAAGGTAAATATTGTATTGGAGATTAACATTATTAAATACAAAATTAAAATAAGCAGCACGTAGTATTGAAATACATATATAATAAATTGGATATAATCTTTTTGGTTTGAAAATGTAATCCTCATAAATTAACAGTAAAGTAAATAGTAAAGTCGGACTGGGCCGACTATATGATACCCTTCACTACTTTGGGTATATTCTACATATGTATCCTAACAGACGTCGCGTGTTTGTTCCGATTTCAGGGAACCTTGCCAGAGACTAATTTATATTACTTCAGTACGTTGTAATCGACCTAGCTATGGATCTTTTCACGAAACTTAGCACCATCATTCTAGACTTAATTCAGTACCCTATACCAAAATTCGTGCAAATCGTAGGATATATAGGGACTTTGGTGCACCAATTACATAAAATCGGACGAAAATATATTTTGGAGCTACATCTAAATCTGAACTGATTTTCACGAAACTTATCACACGTCATTCTAGACTCATTTCAGTACGATATGCCAAATTTCGTGCTATGCTAAAATTCGTATATAGGGACTTTGGTGCACCATTTACCTAAAATCGGACGAAAATATATACGGGAGCTGATCCGATTTTTCACAATTTCAATAGTGTTCGTCCTTGGGCCAAACAAATGAGCTGTGCCAAATTTCATCCAATTTGGATTATAACTGCGACCTGTACTATGTTTACAATTCAACATGGTCAGACAGACGGACGGACATGCAAAAATCGACTCAGAAAGTGATTCTGTGTATATTCTCAAAAGGAACCATGGGTCTATCTCTATTATTCTCAGTATCTCTCTTCTAAATCTCTCCTTTCAGCTAATAATTTATTTTTCAAAAATCATATGTCTGTATTTGATTTATATCCTTCTAGCTGTAAACATGACATACCATTTCACCTTGAAGAAAATACAAGAAAAAAGAAACCAGAAATTAAAAACAAAACAACTCGAACAAATGTCAATTAATATCCTCAGATATTTTGTAACACTAATACACTTTTATGGATTACATTTGCACATAAATCTCACATACACATAACGATTTATACGTATGTATGTCAGTCAGTATATGAAATTGAATACACCTGTACTCATCGTAATAACGAAGTCAGTAACAATTTGTGGCATTTCACTTCATTTGCATACAATTTCCAAAAGAAGGAGAAGTTCTGAGACAACCTGAAAGGGCACAACAAAAGACATGTGTGAGATAAATGGAAATTCTTCAGAGATACACATTTAGAAGATATGGCAAGTAAAATGTATATACTTACATTGGGGGATAATTGTGTGTAGCATACGTTTAGGGGATTAAATATACCACGACCATATGATACCCTACACAATCGATCGGAATATTAATCGATCATCATCTAAACAGCCGTTTTAAGTATTTGGTCAGATCCTCAGCACCGTGTAAAATATGTGACATTCTGCATTTAATTATGACCTCTAAAGCGACTAAAAAATCTCACAATCAGTTTAAAGGTCAACAACTCCTCTTGGATATACTATCAAATTCTTGTCTATGTCCTTCTGGAATAAATATAAATATATACAAATTTTGTCATTTTCACACAAAAGTCAGAGTCTATTTGACCCGCTAAATATTGACCAATCTTTATCAAAACAGGAATGGATATTTATTAGCCAGATCCCCTTGTCCATGTAAACTTTTGTGATGTTCGGGTCAGAATTGTGGCCTCTAAAGCGACCAGAAAAACCGACAAAAATAAACTTGTTGGTCCATTTTATCCCCTAAATATTGACGAACCAATATGGGTGTTCTTTGGCGCGAATCCGACCTACATTCAAAATTTCGAGACGCTTGGTCAACAACTGTGGCTTGTATCGTGTTTATAAGTTATAACGGACAGACGGACGGACGGACACACATGTTTAAATCGACCCAATATGACGATCGGTATACTAAAAGGTGTGTCTGGGACCAATATTTTGCAGCTTTACAAACACTTGTGTAGGGTACAAATTTCGATATTTCAAAAAAATTAATTAATGAAAAAGAATCCCCCACTGTGCAATTCTACTCTGAACTGAATTATTGACAATCCGGTAAGAAGAAATTCAGCAACAATGTTACAACTAAGAGTGACAACATCAAGTGCAAAAGGTTAATATAGGTATATGGCATACCAATCTACGAACACTTTTACAAACATACTTACATCGATGATTTCACACATGAATGCTTGTGTCTATAATACAGATATAATAAGGTATGAAGGACTTGTCGGAAAAAAACCTTGGTGAAGATATTTCGTCTATAGAAAATTTGCATATAGGATATCGGAAGGAGATATACCTGTGGAACATCACATGGCGAAGCGTCCTCGGGTGACAATGTGCCTCCTGGTGAAAATTAGTTTCAAGTGTTGAAAAAACCTAGTAATGTGGTATTTCGGGTCCAAAGGAACACAATGTTTTTTATACCCTTCACCACACTGTGGTACAGGGTATTATGTCTTTGTGCATATGTTTGTAACAGGCAAAAGGAATCGAGATAGACCCATGGTTCCTTTTGAGAATATGCATAGAATCACTTTCTGAGTCGATTTATGCATGTACATCCGTCCGTCCGTCCGTCTGTTGATGTTAAATTGTAAACAAAGTACAGGTCGCATTTATAATACGATTTGGCTGAAATTTGGCACAGCTCATTTATTTGGCCCAAGGACGAACCCTATTGAAATTGGGAAAAATCGGTTCAGATTTAGATATAGCTCCCATATATATTTTTGTCCGATTTGAGGACTTTAGTCCCTGAAAATCATCCGATTTGCACGAATTTCGGTACAGCGTACTGAATTAAGTCTAAAATGATGTGTGCCAAATTTCGAGAAAATCGGATCAGATTTAGATATAGCTCCCATATATAGTTTCGTCCGATTTAAGGTAAATGTGGCACCAAAGTCCCTCTGTATCTTTCGATTTGCATGAAATTTGGCACAGAGTACTGAATTAGGTCCAGAATGATGTGTGCCAAGTTTCGAGAAAATCGGTTCAGATTTAGATATAGCTCCCATATATAGTTTCGGCCGATTTAAGGTAAATGTGGCACCAAAGTCCCTCTATATCTTTCGATTTGCATGAAATTTGGCACAGAGTACTGACTGCGGTCCCGAATGATGTGTGTCAAGTTTCGAGAAAATCGGTTCAGATTTAGATATAGCTCCCATATATAGTTTCGTCCGATTTAAGGTAAATGGTGCACCAAAGTCTCTATATATCTTTCGATTTGCACGAAATTTGGCATTGCGTAATGAATTAATGATTGTGTGTTTAGTTTCGTGAAAATCGGTCCAGATTTAGATATAGCTCCATATATATCGTCCGATATATATATATATATATATATATACGCTTATAATAGATTTTCATAATTTTGTCCCTGGTCCTTTAAAAATTCGACGTCTTTTAGGTTTCATCTGTTGGATATACCGAAAGTGGTGAAGGGTATCATATAGTCGGCCCCGTCCGACTTTACTGCTTTCCTTACTGGTTTTTTTTTATTCTTTTGGTTTCGCATGGTGAAGAGTAAAAAATCGCCCATAATGTTCTATTTTATCTTTTCCAGCTACAGAATATTTTTAGAAGACATACAGAATATATTTATTGGTACTTATATTAAAAAAAAAATAAATTAAATTCTACCTTAGAAAATTACGATTACCTTTTCCATATGAATACTTGATCATTATAACCACTTCCGGGAGTTTTAAATTTTAATTTGTTCAATAATCCTTTTAAATAGATTCGTTGAAATGAATTAAATTGCATTGAGGAAGGTACCCCATAAACGCAAGACTTTTATGCCGTTTTGATAAAGATGGTTTTAATTTTTCGAATTATTGTAAAACGAATGACCTTTTTTGACCTTTAGAATGAAAAAAAATCAGCCATATTTACAAAATTGAAAAAAAAAAGATTTAAAAATTTTCAATAATTAATAAACGAAAAAAAATCGAATTGTATAGTGGCATAACATTTTGTAAATGCTCTGTTCATGACATACAAATTTATATACCCATTTTAGTCATATTTATTTTCTCTTTTCTGTCCTACCAAGTTTTGGGTACTTGCGAATAAAGTTATGGCACGTTTTGTTACGGTTTTAATTAATATTCTTAAAATATTCAATATTACATTCTCTGTCACTCTTCTCCCATGCTGGCTCCATCGCTTAGAATCAAAATAGCAAAGGGCAATTGCTGATGAAAAAAGGAAACCACTGTAGCAAAGGTCAAATTTGTTGTCAACATTTTTAGCATTCCTTACCTCCCCGTTAACCCTGAGGTTGTGGAACGTGCACCAAGATATGATTTAACAATATGTAGTTACAATAGCAATGCCAATAAGTAAATTGAAATGATTATCATACGTGATTTTTAAAAGATTCCTTATACAGCTAATGTTTGGTTGGATTAACATTTTACTGTATGCAACAAATTAATCAATTAACACGCCTTAAAGTATGCAATTAAGTTTGGAAAAACATTTGATTTTAACAGATGAGCTTGAACATTTTTCCTTTTTCGAATAAAACAAAATAATATAAATAAAGAAATCAAAATGTCGTCCTACAACAACTAAAATATGTTCATTAATGACATATTTCCTTAAGGCAATTTCGGCTATTGGATGTTGGACACGTGTCAGGACGTAACATTTTGCTGCAGTGTACAATACAAAGATATCTAAATGATGTAGTTTAGCAACAACTTCGAAGGCGTATTATACAGTCGCTTCATCCCAAGCAGAAAAATAATGTGCTAATGGGAATTGTCCTTCCATGAAATGAGCTTTAATTTCCTTTTCTAGATTTCGAAAGATTAAATACGAAACAGAATAGTGTACACTCTCTTTTTTAAAACCTACAATAAATATGTGTTTTTATACCCTTCACCACAGAGTATTAAATTAGGTCTAGATTGATGTATGCCGAGTTTGGTTGAAATCGGTTCAGATTTAGATATAGTTCCCATATATAGTTTCATTCGAATTTAGGTAAATGGTGTACCAAACTCCCAATATTGGTCCGATTGAAATACAATTTTGCACAGAGTACTGAATTAGGTCCAGATTGATGTATGCGATGTTTTGTTGGAATCGGTTCAGATTTAGATATAGCTCCCATATATATTTTCGTCCGATTTTATGTAAATGGCGCACCGAGGAGTCTATGTTCTATAATGATTTGGTTAAGTTTGAAATCTGTTTAGATTTAAATATAGCTCACATAAATGTGTTATTCCGATTTTATGCCAATTGTATAAATGGAGGAGCATATGTCTGTTCGCTTTCCATGAAATATTGTATAGGGTATTGGATTGAAGACGTTTCAAGTTTAAATATAGCTTCCATATATATTTTCATCCGATTTCATCGAAATGATGTACCAAATAACTATAGTTTGTCCGCTTAAGACGAATTAGTGCACAACGTACCAAATCGAACCTAGAATAAGGTGTATTAGATTTTGTGTCGAAATATACTATGGATAACGCATAGTGTTGCAGCATTCCAAATGGTGGATGCCTCGGTTGCTCAAAGACGTTCATTTAAATATATATATATATATATATATATATATGTTGCTCGATGCTTGACATTAAATTGTTCATAGGTTTCAGATTGTATCTGTATGGGTTGTTTTAATTTAGTTCAAATATCTACAACTTCACGCCGTTGATTTCGTTAGATTCCATTTCAATTGCCCTCCAAAGATGTCTATTCTATCTAAAGTATATTGTACAATGAACATCTCTTGTATGTACCAAAGTGGTGAAGGGTATCATATTGTCGGCACATCCGACTTTTGAACTTTCCTTACTGGTTTAAATCTGCTTTTCAGGCGTTGACTTTTTACAAATATTTTTTATGTACCAACAACCGGTGTGGATATCTAAAACATATTTTTTTTAAATACCTTCTCCACGAAATCCAAAAGGGGTTATTACAGAAAACATAAGGGTGTTCTGAAAACATTTAGTCCTCCACATGATGTCCAATTAATCTTCTATAAGATATTAGTTCAATGAGAAATTTTTCAATTATTTATTCCTATCTCATATCCAACTCTTTTGAAACTATTCTATGTGAATTATCCTCTCACAATTGTGTGTGAGAAGACATCAACCGCACTACTACATACTCAATTTGAGAATTTGATCAAAACCTCGTCACTTCAAATATCCATGGACAATAGCTATGAACTTTCCACAATTCAGCGTAGTCTTCATTAGTAACTTTGTACGATAATGACATTTTTGGCTATTAGAATTTCTACCCACCGACACATATGCCCGATGGTAGGAAAAATTCTAGGGATGGATAACAACTATGTCACGAATAATGGTATTAGGACTATGCTATTCAAGGTAATTTTTGTTGTTATTCTGAATGACAGCCATGTTACAGTCATTCATTTGATAGACATTGATGTGGATACTTACTGTTTGATGTCCTGCAAATGAATGAATGAAACAATGGATGGATTTTTGGTTGGAAATGAATGGGATATGAAGCAAATATGAAAGGTACTTCAGCATATGGTATTCAGAGACAATATACACGGAATATTACTTTGTAATAAAAGTTATAGATATTGGTTAAAAGGTTTGGTTTGGTTTGGTTTAAAAGACCTGGAATTTTCAAAAATGTTTTTAAGTGTTAGAAACAGAAGTGGACTTTTTAAAAATAAATAAATTGAAGATTCTACAGTAGGAGCGGATTTAAATAAATAAGACCGACATTTGGGTGGAATTTGTATACCCTTCACCACACCGTGGACAGGGTATTATGACATTGAATATATGTTTGTAACAGACAAAAGGAAACGATATAGACCAATGGTTCCTTTTGAGAATATGCACATACTTACTTTCTGAGTCCATTTATGCATGTCCGTCTGTCCATTAGTCAATGTATTTTTGTGAGCAAAGTACAGGTCGCATTTATTGAAATTGGAGAAAATCAGTTTAGATTTAGATATAGCTCCCATATATAGTTTCGTCCGATTTTATATAAATGGTGCACCAAATTCCCATGGTTTGTCCGACAATGTTTGCACAGCTTACTGAATTAAGTCCAATTTAATATCTGTGAAGTTTTGTTGAAATCGTTTCAGACGAATTTATGCACAACGTACCATCTTGGAGCCAAAATAACGCGTATTAGATTTTGTAAATTATATTTAGATATAATACCTATATATTTTCGTCTGATTTTAATGAAATTTATTCTCTAAATAAAGGTTTTTCCTAGCAAGATGAAATTGTGGACAGCACACTGTGCATGGTGCACGTCACGGTTGCTCAATTAGGTCCAGATTTTCATATAGCTCCTATACATAATTTTGATCGATTTTATACAAATGGTACCCCAAGAGTCAAAGTCAGACATGCAATTTTTCATAGATTTCAGAATGATATGTGTATGGTTTTTTTATGTATTGGTATCTATCTATATCTATGTAGATCACAAATTTAATTTCGCCAGATTCCATATCAATGGCCCTCCAAAGATTAGCTCCTGTTCTATCGACAGGATATTGTACATTTGAGCATCTCATGTAGGTACCGAAAGTTGTCAAGGGTATTATATAGTCGGTCCCGCTCGTATTTTGAACTTTCCTTGCTGGTTAAAATATTATTTGAAGATCTAGAATAAATTTAAAATGAAAAACAGGCTTGTGTTTTTCTCCAGACCACTCATAGGCGTAGAGAAGACCTCAGGAAAAGCTCTTATCTATATATGATGAATGAATATGAATGTATTTTAGTAGTATTCTAGTAGAGAAGACATGTTTTCTGTGATGGGTTTACACATTGAATTTTTTATATTTGCCATTTTTTCTTAACAAATATTCTCAGTTTTTTCAGTATGGGAATATTTCACGTTTCACAAATCAACGAACTTATGAATAGTTTTGAATCAATGGTGGCTACCAAGTAGTTACACTGCAATTGTATTATAATTTATTCCGATGCTTGAAACGGGTGGTAAAAGTACCGCCAACAAACTTTCAACAACTGAACCTCAAACATAAAGCATATTTGATGTAGAAGGTTGTTACTTTTTGTTATTACGCTGATATTCGGGAAAACATGTACCAAGTGTCAGCTGTCAGTCGAAGTGCACGACAAATTTTACAAATATGCAAAGAGGTTATTTTTCGTTAGAAATTTTCAGTCGATTTATGACCTACATTTTATTTTTCAACTAAATACACTGAAAGATTTTTTTGTGTGAAAAAAATATTATCTATAGGAAAATATCGTGGGTAATTTATTTTGTCCTGTATAATTTGAACATTGTAAAAAAAACAATTCTTGGAAATTGTGGGATTAATATTATCCTGAATAATTGGTGTTATTGGTTTAATATTTTTTCAGATAAATTGGCTTCTGCAATTATATTGTCCTGCAAGTTTGATCTAATAGAAAACCAGTAAGGAAAGTAGAAAAGTCGGGCGGGGCCGACTATATGATACCCTTCACCACTTTGGGTATATTCAACAGATGAATGCTAATAGACGTCGAATTCTGCAACCTATACTAAATTTTTCATTTGTTCAGATATACGGTTGCTTCTTACAATGGGACAAAATTACCAAAACTCGGCAGAAAATATATATAGAAGCTCTATCAAAATCTGAACCGATTTCTACACTTTCCAAATTTCAAAACTTTAGTACGTTGTGCAAAATTTGTGTCAATTTTGTGTAAAATTGGACGAAAATATATATGTAGAAGCTATATCAAAATCTGAACCGATTTCAATGAGAATGGCAGAGATTATCTTATATTAACTTCTGTATTGTACATAATTGTGTGGCAATCGGACAAACTTTGGGTCTTTAGTGCACAATTTACATAAAATCGGAAGCAAAAATATATAGGAGCTATATATAAATCTCATTTCACTTAAATCTCCAGACTCATTTTAGTACACTATGCCAAATTTTGTGCAAATCGAAATATGTATAGGGACTTCGGTACACTATTTACATTAAATCGGACGAAAATTTATATAGGAGCTATATTTAAATCCAAACCGATTTTCGAGAAACTTAACGTGCACTATTCTAGACTTAATTAAGTACGATATGCCAAATTTCGTGCAAATCGAAGGATATATAGGGACTTTGGTACACCATTTACCTTAAATCGGACGAAAATATATATGGGAGCTATATCTAAATCTGAACCGATTTTCAGCAAACTTAACACACATAAATCTAGACCTAATCCATTTCGCTATGCCAAATTTCGAGCAAATCGAAGGATATATAGGGACTTTGGGGCACCATTTACATCAAATCGGACGAAACTATATATGGAGCTATATCTAAATCTGAACCGATTTTCTCGAAACTTCGCAAACATCACTCAAGGCTTAATTTAATACGTTATGCCAAATTTCGTGCAAATTGAAAGATATATAGGGAATTTGGGTACCATTTACATGAAATCGGACGAAACTATATATGGGAGCTATATCTAAATCTGAACCGATTTTCTCGAAACTTGGCAGACATCACTCTAGGCTTAATTTAATACGTTATGCCAAATTTCGTGCAAATCGAAAGATATATAGGGACTTTGGTACTCCATTTACCTTAAATCGGACGCAAATATATATGGGAGCTATATCTAAATCTGAACCGATTTTCAGCAAACTTAACACACATCAATCTAGACCTAATCCATTTCGCTATGCCAAATTTCGAGCAAATCGAAGGCTATATAGGGACTTTGGGGCACCATTTACATGAAATCGGACGAAACTATATATGGGAGCTATATCTAAATCTGAACCGATTTTCTCGAAACTTGGCAGACATCACTCTAGGCTTAATTTAATACGTTATGCCAAATTTCGTGCAAATCGAAAGATATATAGGGACTTTGGGGCACCATTTACATGAAATCGGACGAAACTATATATGGGAGCTATATCTAAATCTGAACCGATTTTCTCGAAACTTGGCAGACATCACTCTAGGCTTAATTTAATACGTTATGCCAATTTTCGTGCAAATCGAAATATATATAGGGACTTTGGGGCACCATTTACATGAAATCGGACGAAACTATATATGGGAGCTATATCTAAATCTGGACCGATTTTCACGAAACTTGGCAGACATCATTCTAGACTTAAATGATTACGCTGTACCAAATTTCGTGCAAATCGAAAGATATATAGGGACCGTTTACATTAAATCGGTTAAATATATATATGGGAGCTATATCTAAATCTGAACCTATTTTTCCCAATTTCAATAGGGTTCGTCCTTGGGCCGAATAAGTGACCTATGCCAAATTTCATCCAATTCGGATCATAAATGCGACCTGTACTTTGTTTACAATTTAACATGGACAGACAGACAGACGGACGGACAGACAGACGGACGGACGGACGGACGGACATGCTTAAATCGACTTAATATGCACAAAGACATAATACCCTGTACCACAGTGTGGTGAAGGGTATAAATAGTATCCTGCAATTTTTTCTATAAAAACTAATATCCAGGATAGTTTTTATAGAAAAATAATTTTCTGGATTTACGATGTAAAGAAAAAACAATTAATCTTGACAATTATTATCAGTGTACTTTCCTTTCCTTTCGTTTTGAATTTTGTTTTGTTTTATATGTCACCTACAAATCGTATTAAAAATGCATTCTATGTTTCTGTGTATGCATTTATGTATATTGAATTCACAACGGAAAACACAAATGCAGGAATGAATGAATGACAAATTTCTTTATGGTGGTTTCGGGTCGGTTTACGATAAAACTTTTTGAAAATTCTAATTATTAGAGTCACACTAAAGTTAATCGATAGATATGGTCCCGCATCAAAAATTCATTAACCTAAACCCATGAAAATTTTTTAAAGTATGTTGAAATATACTGGTTGATGAAAAACAACATGGTGACGTATAAGTTATCTAGTAACGTAAACGCCGTCCTGCAAATTAAATACACAAATTTTATTCCTCATTGTCATCATATAATAGTCCTGTGTAATAGGAAAATACATTTTCGTTCTCTACTTTTATCTAATATCTGTAAAACCATTTAATATATTAAAAACTTTTTCTTACTTTTTTATATTTTTTATTTAAAGATAAACTTTTCACACGCCATGCTTTGACCTTTGGGTTTATCCAAACTCATTTTGTTGTTGTAATTAAGTTTTTTGTTTGGAAAACTTTAATGAAAATAGACAGTTTGATTTTTTTTTTTTTTTTTTTTTTGAGTTCAGAGATATAGATAGTCATCGAATTTTAACGATAATAACCGGCATTTCATTAAGGATATTGAATTTTGATATACCTTATACTGGCTTCTGATGGTAATACCTCTCTCAACTTTTTATTATTATCCAAAAAGTGTAATTACAACAAAACTTGCAGCACAATATTTTATGGCTGTTTATCTAAAACTTTCCACTTTCATGATAATGACTGTGTGTAGGTTGTAGATCCAAACAATCTGTTGGTTCGCAAAAAAATTGTGACACCGTTTTTTTAACAAAAATCTCATGTATGTAGTGCCTGAGAAAAAATGTGCCTTATCTCCAAGCAGCAGTCATTCCCGACTACCTTGCTGGCTAGCCTCGGCAAACACAAAATTGAATATCCAACTTACCGTCCACCTGCATTAAAAACCCCCACTTTGTTTTTCGACTCTTCTGTAACAGGACTCCCGTAGTTATTTATGCACTCTTGGTGACTCTCTGTTAACGATTACTTCCACACAGATATCCCATTTCCCGTTTCTATTCCAGCACTTGGTACGGTTGGGAGTGGTTGCTTTTGTCCACCGTTAACTGTGTTAAAAAGCACTTTAAACTTTATACAAACACCGGCCGATGGGAGAACAAACAATGGTAATAGTCAATTGTTCTTGTTCTTAAGGGGCCTAAGGTTTCAGAATGAAAGATCAAACATTATTTTCTGTACCGAAAAGTTATTATCTATTGTACTTTTATACAGAAGAAAATAATACTGACAATTTTTCTACAGAGAAAAATACATATTGATATGTTTTCTATACTAAATAATTCATTTTCTATTTAAAAAAATGTTGACCAAAAATTTTATTCTTCTTTAATGGCGCCCTTTCTCAATTTCCCTACTACTGACACACATACATCATCTTGGCAATGTGATGATGTCAAGAGGAAACAAAACCAATTTAAAAGCTGTTAGAAAGCATCTGATACCTTGATGGAACTCTACAATCAAGTGGACTGAAATAGATTGAATGGATTAATGAGGTGTTAAGTGTTAGAATCAATTTTCGATGATGCTCTTAGATGGTCTTGCCGCAACTTGTATTGCAAAAAAAAAAAAAATTGGGGTAATTGGTGGTTTTGATTACATCAATTTATTTTATGATACAGTAGAGTCTAGTCTAGTCGATGGAGTAAAGAGGAAGCTTTAGAATTTTGTTCAAATATCATTCAATAGATTATGATAACCTGGCAAATTTACGTAGGAAATTTATTTTAAAAAATGTGTATACCCTTTACCACACTGTGGTACAGGGTATTATGTCTTTGTGCATATGTTTGTAACAGGCAAAAGGAATCGAGATAGACCCATGGTTACTTTTGAGAATATGCATAGAATCACTTTCTGAGTCGATTTATGCATGTCAGTCTGTCAGTCCGTCTGTCCGTCCGTCCGTCTGTTGGTGTTAAATTGTAAACCAGTGAGCGGAGCTGTATACTCGGACGGGGCCGCCCATATAATACCCTAAACAACCTCAATGAAAATCTAACTTTCTAAGGTTGTATATTCTGAGCTTGGGCAATATTTCGCGATATTTGCACCCTATTGACCGACTAGATGTCAATAAATATTTCTAATATTCAGTAGACGAGGGCTGTACTTATCCAGATTCTCTTTACCGTGGGTTATGTTGTGATGTTGGGATTTCAATTGTGGCATGTAGATCGACTCAAAAGAATAAGTTTTCGGTCCACTTCATCCCAAAATTTTATTATGATCATCACCGAAAATTATAGGCGTTGTCCTTGACCAGAACTGGAATATCATGGAAAATTTCAAAGCGATCAGCGCTTGGGTCTTGGGTCTAAGTCCTTCAGGGGCAAATATATACGCCATAGAATACAAATGTAATATTGACCAATCCTCATCAAAACAGGCATCATTATTCTTTGGCCCGATCCCCTTGTCCATGTGATGTTCGGGCCATAATTGCGGCCTCTGGAACGACCAGAAAAACCGACAAAAATTAAGTATTTGGTCCATTTCATCCCCTAAATATTAACCGATCTTTACAAAAAACAATAGGGGTCTTCATTGGCCAGAACCCATCCTACATGCAAAATTTTGTGAAAATTGGTCCATAACTGTGGCCTGTATCGTGTTTACACATTATAATGGACAGACGGGCGGACGGACGGATGGACACACATGTCTAGATCGACTCTGATAGTCGAAATATGCTGATCGATATACTTAAAAGTGGGTCTAGGACCAATATTTCGCGGCGTTACAAACTGGGCTGCAAAAAGCTATAATACCCTGACAACATAGTTGTGTAGGGTATAACAAAGTACAGGTCGCATTTTTTATCCGATTTGGATGACATTTGGCACAGCTCACTTATTTGGCCCAAGGACGAACCTTATTGAAATTGGGAAAAATCGGTTCCGATTTAGATACAGCTCCCACATATATTTTCGTCCGATTTAAGGTAAATGGTGTACCAAAGTCCTTATATATCTTTCGACTTGCACGAAATTTGGTATAGCCTACTGAATTAGGTCTAGAATGATGTGTCACGAAACTTAGAAAATCGGTTCCGATTAGGATATAGCTCCCATATATAGTTTCGCCCGATTTTAGGTAAATGGTGTACCAAAGTCCCTATATATCTTTTGATTTGCACGAAATTTTGTACAGCGTAATGAATTAGGTCTGGAATGAGGTGTGCTAAGTTTCGTGAAAATCGGCTCAGATTTATATATAGCTCCCATATATATTTTCGACCGATTTCATGTAAATGGTGCACCAAAGTCCCTATATATATTTCGATTTGCACCAAATTTGGCATAGCGTACTGAATTGAGCCTAGAATGATGTCTGCCAAGTTTCGGTCCAGATTTAGATGTAGCTCCCATATATATTTCATCCTATTTCATGTAAATGGTGCGCCAAAGTCACTATATATTTTTCGATTTGCACGACATTTGGCATAACATTTTGAATTGTGCATAGAGTGATGTCTGCCAAGTTTGGAGAAAATCGGTCCAGACTTAGATATAGCTCCCATATATATATATTTTCGTCCGATTTCATGTAAATGGTGCACCAAAGTCCCTATATATCTATCGATTTGCACGAAATCTGGCATAACATACTGAATTATACCAAGAGTGATATCTGCCATGTTTCGAGAAAATCGGTCCAGATTTAGATATAGCTCCTATATATATTTTCGTCCGATTTAATGTGAATGGTACACCAAAGTCCCTACATATCCTTCGATTTGCACGAAATTTGGCACAACGTACTGAACTGAGCCTAGAGTGATGTCGGTCAAGTTTCGTGAAAATAGATTAAATGTAAATTTAGTCTATAATGATGTGTGCCTCATGTGCAGTCGACACCGATCTAAGGATTTAACTACTATTTCTTATGTTGTTTATACTCTGAGAAAACTATAGACACTCAGGTTGGAACATAGACACTCAGGTTCAGCCGTCATCCTTCATGCCTAATTAAAACGCATACCTAATGAAGAAATGCGGGTAAGCTCCTTAAAATATCGAAAATAAGACAGGAGCATTAGAGGGATCTAGGTCAAAACATTGTCTGCAACGATGTTTCTCACTCTTACTATTTAAATACCCGGAATGCAAATCCAAAAAAAATATTGGGTTCTTTTTATATCGGAACTATGTCCAAATATGGACAACTTAGGGGGCAAAATGCTGCTAAATCTTAAATACATTGAAATAAGACGGGAAATCTATACGGGGGCTATGCCAAAACAGAACACCGATATCAAATTTAGAGCCGATTCTTTTGAAAAAAGGGTTTCGTTATATATCCCATTTGCAATAAAAAACATATAATGAAGAATGTATGAATGTACGCTATGAGGTCTCCAAATAATATTTTCTTTCTTTGCATTCCATATAACCCATAATGACCCTAAGCCAAATGTGGATATTTTGGTCATATTTATGACATATTTCATTAATTCATCAAAAAGACAAGCCACATTTCGAATCTGACAGCATCTGTATAAACATTTTAACATCAAATGATTCTAAACTAAAAATTAAATATTTACAATTTATCGACAGGTAAATGACTACAAGGACAACAGTGGCCATCAATATCCTGTTGAAATGCATTTCGAAACCTAATTGACAAGTATTGTCAAGCAAAACTTTCATCCATCTATATGGATATTGTGCTTTTTAGATATTTATTTGCGAATGTAGGTTTTCAATAATGCAAGAAGAAATATAATAATGCAAAACGGTATAACTAATTTTTCGATACTATTTTAAATCCCTCAAAGTACAGACTCCTCCATTTTATACATCAATCCTCAGTATGTAAAATAACACATTTGCAAAAGCGTTTTGACACTCAAAATGTTTGTTATCGATTTTTTATCGAATTATTAGTTACAACATTTTCCTTTTAACTGACAATATTTTACTGACAAATGTAAATATTTATAAAATATGAAATAAATGTCCTTCCATGAAAACACCAGCATCACCAGTACCAACCACAATATATGACCAACTAAACCTGAACTCTCCCACTCCCTATATCATCTATCTTACATCGAACCACTTAAGCAAATAAGTTTTCTAGAATTTATGAAATTTTATGCACATTCAGTCCGAACAACAACAACTCTGGCTCAAGTGTTCAGAGTTTAGGACGAAATAGGTGAGTGCTTGTGTGTAGGTGGCACTTCAAATTGCCCATTAACTTTTAAGAGTTCATAACATAACCACAAGTTCAACAATACATATTTCAAAACATTATTATTCTCACACCCACACTCTCTCACATATTTAGAATAGGGCGAATATGCATTTTAAATATTAATATTGTAATTTTTCAAATACAATATTTTAAGAATTTTATAACATTTTAAGATCCAGGGATTACAAATGCAGATATGAGAAGACATAAGGATCGTTTTGAAGGTTGGAGTAAATTTAAATTTTCTACATTGAAAAAATGACATCGATAATGTTTCTATACAAAAATTCAAACAATAATATTTTTTCTGAGCCTTAAAAATTAAATAAAATTATTGGAGAGATGTTCCAACGCTCAAAAATGGGGCTAGGCGTTTATATGGATATTATGTCGAAACATAGACCAATATACGTACATAATTTTCTGCATATATATTTGTCAACGTACCAACACACAGTGTCAATCAATTGCAGATATTTCGTAAAGTTCTTTAAAATATCGAAAAAGGATGGGACATTTTGAGGGCTATACCAAAATATGGGACTATAATACACCCCAATTTCAATATCAAACAGTAAGGAGTGAGTTAAAAAAATTTTAAGTGCAAAAGCATATTTTTGCCAAAATACCCTTACATGAAAGTTCACAAATGATCGGGGTTCCAGATGTTTGGCAGTGGCATGTAGGGTTGGTGGTGTTGAAAAAACATGCGGTTTGTATCGAATGTTGAAACAATGGCTTATGGCGAACGGGTCATAAACTGGACCATTGATGGCCAGGACTGAGGCGCCGATAACAATGAACGGGTAAACGGATTTTGTAGTCGACACTGTTGCTTATGGGCTATTTGTGAGAGTGTGTGTGTAAACGACATGTTGTTGCTGTTGATGGCATTCATATGATTATGTCTGCCCAGAGGCTGCCGCTATGTGGATAATGAGATTTTTATACCCTTCACCACACTGTAGTACAGGGTATTATGTCTTTGTGCATATGTTTGTAACAGGCAAATGGACTCGAGATAGACCCATGGTTCCTTTTGAGAATATGCATAGAATCACTTTCTGTGTCGATTTATGCATGTCCGTCCGTCCGTCCGTCTGTCCGTCCGTCCGTCTGTAGATGTTAAATTGTAAACAAAGTACAGGTCGCATTTATGATCCGATTTGAATGAAATTTGGCACAGGTCACTTATTTGGCCCAAGGACTAACCCTATTGAGAAAAATCGGTTCAGATTTAGATATAGCTCCCATATGTATATTTAACCGATTTAATGTAAACGGTCCCTATATATCTTTGGATTTGCACGAAATTTGGTACAGCCTAATCATTTAGGTCTAGAATAATGTCTGCCATGTTTCGAGAAAATCGGTCCAGATTTAGATATAGCTCCCATATATAGTTTCGTCCGATTTCAAGTAAATGGTGCACCAAAGTCGCTATATATCTTTCGATTTGCACGAAATTTGGCATAACGTACTGAATTGAGCCTAGAAAGATGTCTGCCAAGTTTCGAGAAAATCGGTTCAGATTTCTATATAGCTCCCATATATAGTTTCGTCCGATCTCATGTAAATGATGCACCAAAGTCTCTATATATCTTTCGATAACGTACTGAATTGAGCCTAGAATGATGTCTGCCAAGTTTCGAGAAAATCGGTCCAGATTTATATATAGCTCCTATATATAGTTTCGTCCGATTTCATGTAAATGGTGCACCAAAGTCCCTACATATCTTTCGATTTGCACGAAATTTGGCATAACATACTGAATTGAGTCTAGAATGATGTCTGCCAAGTTTCGTGAAAATCGGTCAAGATTTAGATATAGCTCCCATATATAGTTTCTTCCGATTTCATGTAAATGGTGCACCAAAGTCCCTATATATCTTTCGATTTGCACGAAATTTGGCATAACGTATTGAATTGAGCCTAGAATGATGTCTGCCAAGTTTCGAGAAAATCGGTCTAGATTTAGATATAGCTCGATGTATAGTTTCGTCCGATTTCATGTAAATGGTGCACCAAAGTCCCTATATATCTTTCGATTTGCACGAAATTTGGCATAACGTACTGAATTGAGCCTAGAAAGATGTCTGCCAAGTTTCGAGCAAATCGGTCCAGATTTCTATATAGCTCACATATATAATTTCGTCCGATTTCATGTAAATGACTCACCAAAGTCTCTATATATCTTTCGATTTGCACGAAATTTGGCATAACGTATTGAATTGAGCCTAGAATGATGTCTGCCAAGTTTCGAGAAAATCGGTCTAGATTTAGATATAGCTCGATGTATAATTTCGTCCGATTTCATGTAAATGACTCACCAAAGTCTCTATATATCTTTCGATTTGCACGAAATTTGGCATAACGTACTGAATTTAGTCTAGAATGAATGTCTGCCAAGTTTGGAGAAAACCGGTCCAGATTTCTATATAGCTCCCATATATAGTTTCGTCCGATTTCATGTAAATGGTTCACCACAGTCTCTATATATCTTTCGATTTGCACGAAATTTGGCATAACGTACTGAAAATCGGTCCAGATTTAGATATAGCTCCCTTTTATTATAGATTGATTATAAGTAATTGACGCAGCAAGGATCCAGGAACACAACGTTCTGAAATTAGTATAACCTAACCAGTGATAAGTTTGTTTGAAATCGCTTAATATTTGAATAGAGCTTCCATACATATTTTCGCCCGATTTCAAGTAAATTGGGCATCAAACTCCTCATGTTAGTCAGATTGACATCAAAGTTTGCACAACTTAAAAAATTGAACATAGAATTACGTAGTTGCGTTTTCTAGAAGTACAGACATGTTGGAAAAACATGCGGTTTATATTTGTTTGAAACAATGGCTTATGGCGAACGGGTCATAAACTGGACCATTGATGGTCAGAAATGAAACACCGATAACTATGAACGGGTAAACGGATTTTGTAGTCGACACTGTTGCTTATGGGCTATTTGTGAGAGTGTGTGTGTGAACGACATGTTGTTGCTGTTGATGACATTCATATGATTATGCCACTGATGTCTGGTGGCAGAGGCTGCAGCTGCAGCTGCTGCTATGCGGATAATGAGATTTTTTGTTTCTGAAATACGTCTAAATTTTTTTGGGGCAAAGTGAAATGTTTACTTGTCCGGCACAAACCTAACAGAGCATAAGGCTTATGGTTTATCATGAAGAGAAGGAGGATTACGAAAAAGTTGTTGTTATCATGATTAGCACGAAATAATACTCGTAATATGTTGGCTAGGCGGGACTTATATCCATAATGAGTCGACAAGAATTGGAAGACACTTTGTGGATATCTTTATACGAGATGAAGAGAAAAGTTAATATCAGTTTCAAAATGACACATAATTATTTTTACTAATTCTCCCAAAATGCTTACTCTAATATCTAGAATTATTATTTTGAAAATTCCATTCCCCCTCCCAAGAAAAAATCTATCCACCTGTGGAATCTACCTTTAAATAATTCTTTTAATTTGAAATTTCTACCTTCTTACAAACCCTTCGATGCTTCTTAATAAATATTCTATTGCCATGTTCGGAATTTGGTCATTATTTTTATTTGCCAGCCGGAAAAATATGCAACACGTATTGCTCGAAAGCCAATGATATCTATGAAGAGATTTTATTTTGTTACCAAAACAATGTAATAGAACGTGCAACACTTTGCAAAGTTGTTATGCCAATATCTTTGGCAGCGGTAACAAATTGCTGGGAGACAGCTCTATATGTGGCAGCAACAGCAACTGGAAGAAAGGAAATAAAATTCCAACATATGTTGGATGAACAAAAAACATGGGCGTAGTGAGAAGAATAGAATTAAGAGTAAAGAAGAGTCTTCTTTAACAAAACTCAAATTCTTCAAAGTGTCTTATAGTTCCGTGTATACCCAACCACCTAAAATGAATTCAAATTACACACTGTTGCTCTTCGAAAAATGTTTGCGTGCTAAGAATTTTCCACAAAAGAAGTAAATTTAATTCGATTCGAGCAAACAATTTCATATCAATGGATTTTCAATTCAAATAGAGACAAATAAATTTTAGAAATATTTTTGGAAGGACTACAGACGAGGATTTCATTTTTTTCATCCTATACCCAACAATGCCTATTTTTTTAAAGAATATTTTTTCCAAGGACCAACAAGGTGTGGATTTTTAAAGAATATTTGTTCCAAGGACCAACAGGGCGTGGATTTTTATACCCTCCACCATAGTATGGAGGGTATATTAATTTTGTCATTCCGTTTGTAACACATCGAAATATTTATTTCCGACCCTATAATGTATATATATTCTTGATCAGGGTAAAATTCTAAGACAATCTAGCCAAGTCCATCCGTCCGTCTGTTGAATTCTTCTGAAGTAATTGAGATAGGGTGCTGAAATTTTGCACAAAGTTGTCTTTTGTCTGTAGGCAGGTCAAGTTCGAAGATGGGAAATATGGGCCCACGTTTAGGCATAGCTCCCATATAAGGGTATCCCCCAATTTTCGGTATTTTGAAGTTCCTGAGCGTGTTTTCAACCGAATTCGCTGAAATTTGGTACTTTGAGCTCTTATTGGGAAGCAAATCTCCCTACTAAAATTTATAAATATAGGTAAATTTTTGCTGGTACCCCCTATATAACGGTACCCCTCAATTTTCGGCATTTTGGGGTTCTTGAACGCGTTTTTCCACCGAGTTCGCTGAAATTTGCTACATTGGGTTTTTATTGGGTACCAAATGTGTCCACAAAAAATTATTAATATAGGTCCACTTTTTCTGGTAGTCCCCATATAACGGTACCTCCTAATTTTCAGTATTTTGGTGGTTTTTATTGTATTTTTCCGCCGAATTTGCTGTAATTTAATATTTTGAGTTCTTAATAGGTACCAATTCCCCAAAATATAGGTCCATTTTTTTGGATAGCCCCCATATAAGGGTACCCCAAATTTTCGGTATTTTGGGGGTCTTGAGCGCGTTTTTTAACCGAATTTGCTGCAATTTGGTATTTTGTAGTTGTATCGGGTAACGTTTTGAGTTTGGTTCTGAGACTCTGTTGTAATCATTTCACCTGTGGAGGATAGCGAAATAAAAAAAATTAGAACTATAACCGCATTTAGACCTAGCCCCCATCTTCGAATTTGAACTAAGTTAGGAAGAAATAATAAGATGCGCAAAGTTTGGATGAAATTTTAATTTTCTGAAACGGATTTGGTCCAAAGAAACATGGGGCCTAGAAACAATATTTCGGTGAGGCACATTTTCACCGTGTTAAAAGGTATACACCCTCATTAGCCATAAGGCTAAGGGTATAATTATCCATTAAAAATTTCTGAAATTTGTATTATGGCTTACATAATGCGTTTTTAGAAATGTCGGTATAGATCCACTTTTTGGTATGTTCCCTATATTTACATTTATATTACCTGACAGTATATCTATGGTATAGGGTATCCAAAGTTCGGCCCGGCCGAACTTATCGCTTCTTCACTTGTTTATTTTCGGTAGCAAAGCATCAAATCAAAACAGTAATATTTTCTTATCAATAAAATGCAACAACTTGTTTTGATTGCTAAAAATATTCCCCCCTAGCATATGCAACAATTATTTATTTATGTTTTAATCCCAAAGGTATGCTGGCCAAAGTTTATGCATTTTCAATGCATATTTGTAGAAAGCTCTTAGTGAAATTTTTGCATGGATAAAAGTCATTAAAAATATATCTTGGCAAATGGATACATTTCTCCATAAAGTATTGCATAGTTGAATGTTTATTATAAGCCTAATAGTATGCTTTTGGGAATTTTTGTATTTTTTCTGCATTTATGTTTATTTGCTGCATTTGTTTTTACTTACTTATAGGTTAGCTAAAAGCAAATGGAAACTCGAAATAAACTATAAAATATAATATTTTTTTCTCAAAGTAGGATTTTCCTGCTAGACCAGCACTTCGAGTAATAATTTAATATATTGTTTTTATTTCAGAAGAAACAAAATTATTTATACAGTAATATTCATGAACTACCTTGAATATGTCCTACATCTGTCAATTATGTATATCTAATAGAACAAAATATCCTTGCTTGCCTTTTAATGACCATTATAAAAATAATAATCCCATAATGACATCTTACGGAAAAAATCAGCAGCTCACATTAAAAATTGAGTGTTCATTATGGAAACAGTTTTTTCGGAAATGAATTAAATTATTTCCATGAAATGTATTCATTCAGCTGCTGCCTCCCCCTCTCTCTCTCTCTCATTCATTGCTGCATCACAGATATTATTCTCAGTACTCAATTTTGTTTCGTATCCTGTTTAACATTTAAATTGCATTGTCACGTTAACTATAATTCAATTTCTTTTGCCAGTCTCTTTATTTTCCGGTAGCAGTGAATTTTTATTTTCATTTTTTGGCAACTTCCAAAAAATTCAGAAAAAAAGGGCGGAGTAAGAGAAGAAGATGAACAATAAGTAACGGAAAAGAAGAAATGGAATATAATGTTGTAACTATAATATGATTATGGTGCTGATATGCTCTTTAATGTCAGTAAACATTTTTGTTAGTGTTGTTTTTCTGTGAACTTCGTAGTGAATATGTTTTCGACATTGTCCATTGACTGTCGACTTATGGTGGGATTTTTGCGGGTCACGACAATATGACAGCAGGGAAAAAAGTAAATGAAAATAATGAAGAGGTCTGTAGTAGTAGAGGTCCTTGGACAAAATATTCTTTAAAAAATCCAGACCTATTTGGTCTTTCTAAAACATTTTTTTTTAAATCCACGCCTTGATGGCCCTTCTGAAAAATATTCTTTAAAAATCCACGCCTTGATGGTCCTTGGAAAAAATATTCTTTAAAAATCCACGCCTGTTGCTATTAGAAATCCTTGGAAAAAAATAGTCTTTAAAAATTCACGGCTAAAGATCTTTTAAAAATCCAGGCCTGGAGGACCTTATGAAAATCATTCTTTAAAAAACTTAAGCCTGTTGGTCCTAGGAAGAAATATTCTTTAAAAATTCACGTCTGTCCTGGGAGATATTGTACTTTAAGAATCCGCTTCTGTGGCTGTGTTTATATTGAAACTAACGTACTTGTGCTAATAGATTCTCTGTCAAATTTCCTGCCCATTTTCCTTTTGTATTGAAGTTTTGGGTCCTTACTAACACTCTCACAGTTAAAGGTTTGTTTCTACCACACGATACAAAATAGATGTTCTATGTACCAAAGACCATTTGGAAACAATGCTTGGCGAAGAATCGAAACAAAACTTCAGGTTAGTAGTGTTGCAGATGATGCTATGCAAATTCCGACAACGACGGCGGCATTCATTTGTTTGTGACAATGCGGTTTTGCTAATGAAAGACAAAAGCGGGATTTTGCCATGCCAAATAGACAATAGGACAAAGGACTGTGTCAACATGAAACCTACGGCAGGACCTATTACAAAGGCATATTGTACATGTGTTTTACAGACAAAACCGTTGTTATCTACTAAAAGATAGTTAGGTGTATATGTAAGAATGCAGATTATCCTGTCATGATATCCTGCCACAAAATTACATTGTTTTCAAAATATACGAATTTTTAATGGGAGTGGAAAATATTTTTTTTTAAATATCCACGCCTATGGTTGGACCATGAAAAAAATATTTTTAAATATCCGCGCCTATGGTTGGACCATGAAAAAAATATTTTTAAATGGTTGGACCATGAAAAAAATATTTTTAAACATCCACGCCTATTGCTGGACCATGAAAAAAATCACAAATGCAGTTGGCCATTGAAAAAATATTTATTATTAAATGCAAGTCTTTTGCTAGACTATGGAATAATATTTTTAAAAATATATGCTTACTTTAGTACTTAAAAAATTGTTTCTCAAATAATATTAACTATATAAAAATCTGCCTGTCTGTATTTGACCTCCCCATTCAACCTTGACCATTCCCTCTCTGTTTTCGTGTATTCCAAAAGTTAGGTCACGTTTTGTTAAGTTTGAATTAATGTCCTTAAAATATACACTACACTCTTCGCTCAGCCATAACAAAACAAGGAGGCCGCTATGAGTGTTCTGAACATATTTTGCATAGAACAAAAGGTAAAAATTATTGTCAAACTTGCCATGCCTCCACTCCAAAAAACCCCCACTTTTTACCTTTCGTACAATTTGTGCATAGATTTAGAGAAGCAGACGACATTTAGGGTCGTTATTTCTATTCACGAAGCCATGAAGTACACAAGTATGCAATAGATATGTTTATGACTTACAATATTCACATGCGCCCTAGGGTATGTTTCTGCAAATGATATTGTTCTGTGATGTTCCTCAGTGATATTTGTTGGATGATTTAAAAACATGTTTTTATTTATTTATTTTTTTTTTTTTTTTGAAACAAAACGTGATTTTGCAACAGTTGGAGATTTGGATATGACAGAGGAATGAGTGTAAGTGAGATTCTCGATTTGCATACCACTTGGCAGTTATCAAACACCCTTAAAGTATGGCAATAATTGGGAATATCGTTCAATACACGTAAAATTCCCTAATGAGAAATGTGTCAATGAGGCACAATGGAAAGGATTTATGATAAATTACTTTCTAATGATTTCCAAGGACCAACAAGGCGTGGATTTTTAAAACATATTTTGTCCAAGGACCAACAAGTCGTGGATTTTTAAAGTAGATTTTTTTCCAAGGACCAATAAAGCGTGGATTTTTAAAGAATATTTTTTCCAAGGACCAACCAGACGTGGATTTTTAAAGAATATTTTTTCCAAGGACCAACAAGGCGTGGGTTTTTAAAGAATACATTTTCCAAGAACCAACAAGGCGTGGATTTTATCAGAATATTTATTCCAAGGACCAACAAGGTGCGGATTTTATAAGAATATTTTTTCCAAGGACCAACAAGGCGTGGATTTTATAAGAATATTTTTCCAAGGACCAACAAGGAGTGGATTTATAAAGAATAATTTTTCCAAGGACCAAGCAGGCGAGGATTTATAATGAATAATTTTTCCAAGGACCACCAAGGCGTGGATTTATAAAGAATAATTTTTCCTAGGACCACCAAGGTGTGAATTTATAAAGAATAATTTTTCCAAGGACCACCAAGGCGTGGATTTATAAAGAATAATTTTTCCAAAGACCAACAAGGATTTAAAAAATAAAGAATATTTTTTCCGAGGACCTACAAGGCGTGGATTTAAAAAATAAAGAATATTTTTTCCGAGGACCTACAAGGCGTGGATTTAAAAAATAAAGAATATTTTTTCCGAGGACCTACAAGGCGTGGATTTATAAAGAATAATTTTTCCAAGGACCAACAAAACGTGGATTTTTAAAGTAGAATTTTCTCCAAGGACTAAACAAAGCGTGGGTTTATGAAGAATATTTTTCCAAGGACCAAACAAGGCGGGGATTTATAATTTTTTTTTAATTTTCTTAATAATGATTGTCCTTGTCCATTAATGAACCTCCTTATTGCTTCTCATTTATTTGTTAACTTTTTTATATGAAAAAAAATCCGAAAAAATACCTAACATATTTTCTTTTAATTTAATATCAGATTTTATTGATATATGAATGGCTCTGCGGTACATTTCAAATGTCAATAGAAAAATATTGCCCTAACATTGAATTTTCGTTTTCCGTTTTTATTAGATTATAGCAACCAGATACACATATACACTCGAACACCCCTCAACCAGTGTATGGAGGATGTGTGGTCAGCATTTTTTGCAGAAATCGGAAATGGTTATACTTGGTCATATTTCCTGCATAACCCTTTATCACGCTCCTCGCAGCGTTCGTTGGTCTATTTCTGTTCAGCTTGTCTGACTGTTGGAATGTAAAGTTGAAAAAGTGCAACGAATTTTTTTGGCGGTTATATTTTTGCCTGAAACCTTCGGTGCTGGCCTGACTACCATCAAATTTTCATGATGATAACGATGATATGTGTGGTATGCCAACGTTATGCCTGGAAAACATACTTTAAAAAGGAATTGAGAATATTTCTTCCCGCCGTATCTTTGGAAATTGTACAGAGGGGTTCATGTGCCTTTTTTCTTGTCTCTTCTACTCTTATATATTTATGTTGGAAATTTTCTATTTTATAGTCCTTCTAGCTGGTCATGTTGCAATAAATTTCGTTTATATTTTTTCCTTATGATAGAAACGTGGTTGATATCGTTACAATTTTTGTTGTTGTAGATATATAAAATGTACTCTGTTAAATTGCCATAAATTCTCATGACATACTGACTGGATATTGGAGAGCAACATGTGGTTCAAATGTCTGTAGGTCCTCAAAAAAAAAAAAAATTTTAATCCACGACTGAAGGGGCTTGAAAAAATGTTATTTACAATTTCACGCCTCTAGGGCCTTGAAATTTTTTTTTACATTTCCACGCCTGTAGGGCCTTGAAAAGAATATTATTTACAATTCCACGTCTGTAGGGCCTTAAAAAGAATATTATTTACAATTCCACTCCTCTAGGGCCTTGAAACTTTTTTTTACAATTCCACGCCTGAAGGGCCTTGAAAAGAATATTATTTATAAATCCACGCCTTGTTGGTCCTTGAAAAAACTATTTTTTTTATAAATCGACGACTTGTTGGTCTTTAGAAAAAATATTCTTTATAAATCTACGGCTGTAGGCCGTGGTCCTTGGAAAAAACATTCTTTAAAAATCCATGCCTGTTTGGTCCTTGGAAAAAATATTCTTTAAAAATCCATGCCTTAGTGGTCGTTGGAAAAGATACTCTTTATAACTACACGCCTTCTTGGAAAAATATTCTTAAACCTGTAAGGAAAGTAGTGAAGTCGGGCGGGCCGACTATATGATACCCTTTACCACTTTGGCTATATTCAAGAAATACATCCTTACAGACCTTGAATTTTTGAAGGACCATTAATATGAAATTCGACTAAGTTAAATATGTGATCTGTGTCTATATATGAACCGACTTAACCCAACCATCTATAACCGGGTATATTTGTATAAAGTATATATATTTTCTTGATCAGCGTAAAATTCTATGAGGATTTATGCAGGTCCGTCTTTCTGTTGTAATCACTTCAGCGTCTAAACGAATTGAGATAGATCGCCAAAATGTTGCATAAAGTTGTCTCTTGTCCGCAGGTCCGAAGATGAGCTGGTAGGTCCACGTACCAAATGTCTCCACTAAATTTGAACCGATTTATCCCATTTTCAATAGGGTTCGTCCTTGGGCCAAATAAATCATCCTATTCGAATCGAAAATGCAACCTGGACAGACGGACGGACATGCATAAATCGACTTAAAAGTGATTCTATGCATATTCTCAAAAGGAACTATGTGCCTATCTCGTTTCCTTTTGCCTGTTACAAACATATGCACAAAGACATAATACCCTGTACCACCGTGAAAAGTATAAAAATCCACGCCTGTAGGGCCTTGAAAAAATATTGTCCTTGGAAAAAATATTCTTTACAAATCCACGACTTGCTGGTCCTTGGAAAAAATTCTACTTTTAAAATCCACGCCTTGTTGGTCCTTGGAAAAAATTCTACTTTAAAAATCAACGCTTTGTTGGTCCTTGAAAAAAATATTCTTTATAAATCCACGTCTGTAGTTCCTTTTCAGAATCCAACGTCTCCACTAATTCTAACTCAAGTTCTACCTCCTCTCCCCTTTAACCCTTGACCCCTCTACCTTATATCAAAACTAATTAACACATTTGTTTAACATACTCTTCACAATCATGGCCGCCACACCCTCTCCATGACATTCAAATGAGCCTGCCATCACGATATGCTAAAGGGATAACTTGGCATGTCCTCCAGCCTGCCTCACTTCCTGAATTTTGAAACTAATTTCATAAATGGCCCGTCATATGTCGTACACCTCATTACCGCGAATTTAAAGCAGCATCTTTATTTATGACACACGCAATCAACATCAACCCTCTATTTTGCTGCCAACAAATGACTTGCTGACTGGAAATTGAATGTAGCTCATATGTCTGTATATGCCCGGGAAAATATTCTTTAAGAATTCACGCCTATTGGTCCTTGGAAAACTATTAAGAATTCATACCTATTAGTCATTGAAAAAATATTCTTCAAAAATTTACGTCTATAAGTTTGTTTTGAAAAACCACGTCTATTGGTCCTTGAAAAATATTTTTTAAGAATCCATGCCTATAGGTCCTTGGAAATATATTCTTTGAGAATACAGAAGTTCTTAGAAAAATATTCTTTAAGATTGTACGCCTTATTGGTCCTAGAAAAAAATATTATTTATAAATCCACCCCTTGTTGGTCCTTGGAGAAAATATTCCTTATAAGTCCACGCCTAATTGATCCTTGGAAAAAATATTATTTAAAAATCCAAATCTGGCTGTTCTTTGGAAAAAAAATATTGGTTAAAAATTCAGTCCTTGGAAAAAATATTGTTTAAAAATCTAAGCTTGGTTGGTCCTTGGAAAAATTGTTAAATAGTCAGCTTTAACCAGTAAGGAAAGCAGTAAAGTCGGACTGGGCCGACATATGTATCCTAACAGACGACGCGTTTTTGTTATATACCTATATCTGAACCGATTTCAGGGAAAATTGCCAGAGACTAATTTATATTACTTCAGTACGTTGTGTCAATCGGCCTAGCTATGGATCTTTTCACGAAGCTTAGCAACATCATTCTAGACTTAATTTAGTACGCTATGATAAATTTCGTACAAATCGAATGATTTTCAGAGACATTGGTGCACCAATTACATAAAATCGGACGAAAATATGTGGGAGCTATATCTACATCTAAACCGATTTTCACGAAACTTTGCCACATCATTCTAGACTTAATTCAGTACGCTCTGGGAAAATTTGTGCCAATGAAAAGATTTCCAGGGACTTTGGTGCACCAATTACCTAAAATCGGGCGAAACTATATATGAGAGCTATATATAAATCTGAACCAATTTTAATAAAACTTAATACACATTATTATAGAGGCAATTCAGTACGCTATGCCAAACTTCGTGCAAATCGAAGGATATATAGGGTCTTTGGTGCACCAATTACCTTAAATCGGATGAAACTATATATATGTGAGCTATATCTAAATCTGAACCGATTGTCACGAAACTTTGCACACATCATTCTAGACTTAATTAATACGCTACACCAAAATTCGTGCAACTCAAAAGATTTCCAAGGACTTTAATGGACTATTTACCTAAAATCGGACGAAGCTATATATGGGAGCTATATCTAAATTTGAACCAATTTTCACGACACTTTGCACACGTCATTCTGGACTTAATTTAGTACGCTATGCCAAATTTCGTGCAAATCGAAAGATATATAGGGACCTTGATGCCCTATTTACATAAAATCGGACGAAAATATATATGGGAGCCATATCTAAATCTGAACCGATTTTCCCGAAATTTAACACACATCATTCTAGACCTAATTCAGTACGCTGTACCAAATTTCGTGCAAATCGAAAGATATATAGTGACTTTGGTACACAATTTACCTTAAATCGGACGAAAGTATATATGGGAGCTATATCTAAATCTGAACCGATTTTTTCCAATTTCCATAGGGTTTGTCCCTGGGCCAAACAAATGAGCTGTGACTAATTTCATCTAATTCGGATCATAAATGCGACCTGTACTTTGTTTACAAATTAACATGGACAGACGGACGGACGGACATGCATAAATGGACTCAGGAAGTGATTATATGCATATTCTCAAAAGGAACCATGGGTCCATCTCGATTATTTTTGCCTGTTACAAACATATGCACAAAGACATAGTACCCTGTACCACAGTGTGGCGAAAGGTATAAAAATGTAGGTCCTTGGAAAATCCACGCCTGTAGGTCTACGGAAAAAGTTATAGTCTTAAAATCCACGCCTAGGGACCTTTAAATTCTTTGAGAAAACACGACTGGAGGTCCTTTGAAAAAAATGTAATTTAAAAATCCACGCATGTGGGACCTTTAAAAAATTCTACTTTAAAAATCCATTCTTTATAAATCCGCTCGTGTGGGTCCTTACAAAATTTACTTTCAAAAGCCACGCCTTTAGGTCCTTGGAAAAAATATACTTTTAAAATCCACCCATGTAGGTCTCCTAAAATATACACATTTTTTAGGGGTTTTTTCCTTATCCCACAAGTTGTAATTCAAGTTCTAAGCTCTCAAGTTCTAAGCTCTAATTCAAGTACTTTTAAAATCCACCCATGTAGGTCTTCTAAAATATACACCTTTTTTAGGGTTTTTTCCTTATCCCACAAATTGTAATTCAAGTTCTAAGCTCTCTCATTTTCTTTATCCTTGACCCTTCAACCTAATATCATAACTAATTAACACATTTGTTTAACATATTCATAACCATCCTGAGGCGTCACACGCACATCATGACTGTTAAACCTACCTGCCAACACGATATGCTAAAGGGTTAACTTAATATGTCCTCCCTTCCAGCCTTCCTGAATTTTGATACCATTTCATGGATGACCTGTCATATTTTATACACATAATTATCGCGACGATAAACCAACATCTTTATTTATGACACACAACATCAACCCTTCTTTTTCCCAACAAATAAAGCGTAATTGCGGGCATGTATATACCACTTGGCCTTATTTGCGCTACTTCTCAGGAGTCATGTTACGCAAATAAATGACAGTCGTAACTGCCTTTTTTCACGCACAAAAATCTGAGTTTATTAAAATGTATAAATTTTTATACCCTTCACCACACTGTGGTACAGGGTATTATGTCTTTGTGCATATGTTTGTAACAGGCAAAAATAATCGAGATAGACCCATGGTTCCTTTTGAGAATATGCATAGAATCACTTTCTGAGTCGATTTATGCATGTCCGTCTGTCCGTCCGTCTGTCCGTCCGTCCGTCTGTCCGTCCGTCCGTCTGTCCATCCGTCCGTCCATGTATTTTTGTTAACAAAGTACAGGTCGCATTTATGATCCGATTTGGATGAAATTTGACACAGGTCACTTAATTGGCCCAAGGACGAACCCTATTGAAATTGGAGAAAATCGGTCCACGTTTAGGCATAGCTCCCATATAAGGGTACCCCAAAATTTTCGGTATTTTGAGGTTCTTGAGCGCGTTTTTTAACTGAATTCGCTGAAATTTGGTACATTGAGTTCTTATTGGGTAGCAAATCTCTCTACCAAAAATTATAAATAAAGGTCCATTTTTTCGGATAGCCCCCATATAAGATTACCCCCAATTTTCGGTATTTTGGGGGTTTTGATCGCATTTTCCGACCGAATTCGCTGATATTTGGTACTTTGTGTTCTTATTGGGCAGCAAATCTCCCTACCAAAAATTATAAATAACGGTCCATTTTTTCCCATAGCCCCCATATAAGGGTACCCCCAAATTTTCGGTATTTTGAGGTTCTTGAGCGCGTTTTTTAACTGAATTCGCTGAAATTTTGTACATTGAGTTCTTATTGGGTAGCAAATCTCCCTACCAAAAATTATAAATAAAGGTCCATTTTTTCGGATAGCCCCCATACAAGATTATCCCCAATTTTCGGTATTTTGGGGGTTTTGATCGCATTTTTCGACCGAATTCACTGAAATTTGGTACTTTGTGTTCTTATTGGGTAGCAAATCTCCCTACCAAACATTATAAATAAAGGTCAATTTTTTCGGAAAGCCCCCATATAAGGGCACCCCCAAATTTTCGGTATTTTCGGGTTTTTGGGCTCGTTTTATAACTGAATTCGCTGAAATTTTGTACATTGGGTTCTTATTGGGTACCAAATTGCTCCACTAAAAATTATAAATATAGGTCCAGTTTTTCTGGTAGTACCCATATAACGGTACCCCAAAATTTTTGGTATTTTGTGGGTTCTGATCGGATTTTTCGACCAAATTGACTGTAATTTTGGTATTTTGGGGGTTCTGATCGGATTTTTCGACCAAATTGACTGTAATTTAGTACGTCGAGTTCTTATTAGGTAGCACATCTCTCCACTATAAATTATAAATATTGGTCCATTTTTTCTGGAAGCCCCCAGGTTTTGAGGTTCTTGAACCAAATTCTTTTTTCTGGTACAGGGTATTATGTTTTTGTGCATATGTTTGTAACATGTAAAAATAATCGAGATAGACCCATGGCTCCTTTTGAGAATATGCATAGAATCACTTTTTGAGTCGATTTAAGCACGAAATTTGGCACAGCGTAGCAAATTAGGTCTAGAATGATGTGTGTAAAGTTGCCTGAAATCGGTTCAGATTTAGATATAGCTTCTATATCTGACCAAATGAACAATTTAGTATCGGTTGCAGAATGACGTGTTTATGGTTCCAATTTCATTTTACTGGTCCTTTAAAAATGCGACTTCTGTTAGGATTCATCTGTTGAGGAGAGTGGAAGGGGTGGTGAGGACATTATGAAGGGGATGAATAAAAGGTTGGCATGTATTAAATGCCAGAAACAAATTTTCAAATATCTCAGATGTCATATAGACCTTCCTATTATCCCTCTCCAAATTAAATATCAGCAAAATTTGAAATACCTTATAGTCCTTCCTATTATGCTTCTCCAAATTTCTATTCCAATCAGAATAAAAAATTCGATAATTTTGAAAAGAAAAAAAATCTTCAAATTCTTCTAAATACATCAGCAGCCATATAGAACTTCTAATTCCTAAAATTTCTACTCCCCTCAGGATAAAATAATCCAATTCATTGCATAAAATTCGAACGAGGTTTAGGTATAGCTGGCACATAAGGGTCCTGTCCACTTATCTTACCCCTCCCAAATTTCCTAAAATTCCTACTCCCCTCAGGATAAAATAATCCAATTTTTTGCATAAAATTCGGCCGAGCTTTAGGTATAGCTGGCACATAAGGGTCCTGTCCACTTATCTTACCCCTCCCAAATTTCCTAAAATTCCTACTCCCCTCAGGATAAAATAATCCAATTTTTTGCATAAAATTCGGCCGAGGTTTAGGTATAGCTGGCACATAAGGGTCCTGTCCACTTATCTGTCATTTGAAGGATTTAACCCCATTTTCCAAACGAAGTGACTGTAATTGGATGGTGAAAAATCGTTGCACAAATTTTTCCATATAGGTCTATGTTTTGACAAGTGTTATGACTATAAAGAGGATTTTTTGAGGTTGAAATATGAAATATGACACAGTACATATTTCATATTTCTCAATATTTGAAGGTTTTTGTTAAGATTGGGACCCATCTAGAAGACATTACCTACATAGAAAATTTATCGCTGGCAAATAAATTTAATTTTTACCTGTCCATTTTCGTTGGTATTTTTATTTCCAAGTGCAATAAAATGACCACCACTAACCTATATTAGTTTTCTGTTTTGTTCGACTACCTTTTTTCATCGGATTTCCTATAGCCACAAAGTTCAAAACGATTACAATCTCAGCGATGCGTTTAAATGGTGGTGAGGTCTAAACCGATTTTTATTTTCCAACTCATATCTGCAAAATTCACTCAACCATCACGTTTTAATTGAAGAGCGGATTTTATTATGGCAACTAGAAAAAATGAATGGCTGTAAAAATGTCAAACGAAAATTTTCCATTTCATGGTATGGTGGTCACGGACATGATTTGAAATGACCGCTGAAATAATAGCGGCAAAAGCAAATAGAAAAGTCAACACCAAAAGCGTCAAAGCAGTGACAGGGCTATAGGAAACGAAGTGGTATTGTAGGAATGTCGAGAACTTGAAAAGAGAGAAAGCAAGGTAAGTCATAGCTCTGTATATAGGGTATTGTTTGACTCCATGAAGCATTCATTTTTCCTAAACCATCCTTAAAATTTATTTTAATTGGCGACAGTTTTGTAAAGAAAACTAGAGTACAAAAGCAATAAAAACTCTCAGCTGATACCTAACTGCATCTATTCTCGCGTGTTCTGTCCATTTTCCTTCACATTGGTCAGTTGCAATTTCCTTTCTGGATAATTACCAGTGAACTGTTGAGTTCTTCTTATTCACACCACGGTGTTTTTGGTTTGGTGGCAAAACACCAAATCACGTTTTTGGGAGTGACCAAAGTGCGAACATTGAAATTGGCATCGGTGGTTGTGTTGCGTTATAAAAACTAAAACGCGTTGGAAATACGGGGAAATGCAATTGCCAGTTAACTAATTTAAAGTAAAACGAACAGTGGGGGGATATTGCTGTCGACTTTATTATAGAAAAAAAAGTTATCGATAATATTAAAAAAATGTATTTTTTTATAACCTACACAACTTTTTTTATCAGGGTATTGTAGCTTTGTGCAGCCCCAAGATCAGGAAGGGAATCTTTCCAAAGAATCAACATGACTGACAAATGACGATATAGACCCGAGAAAGTGACAACTACGGAGAAAATGTACACAGAATTGAGATTTAAATCCACAGCAAATTTAAGTCTAGTGGTAGCCGTGTAGGATGTCATATGGCGGTTGGACTATACTGCTCCGCTCACTAAAAAATATTTGTTTTTTTTTATCGAAATTTCCACCACTGTTCGTATTTTTAAAAACGCATAACAATGTTTGCCAATTAAAATTTGGAAATTTAACAAAGCGTAAAATTAAATTAACCAATAAAAGTTGTGTAATTGGAAAATATAAAAATCCCAGTTAAAAATGCAAGCCCGTTGATAATAAAAGTCATGCAATTGACACCAAAAGAAACACAGAAAATCCATCCAAAGTAAATAATTAGACCGGGTTAAAACTAAAATACCAAAAATAACATCAGTGAGCGTAGCAATAAAGTCAGACGGGCCCGACCATATGATAACCTACACAACTACCAAGAAAATCTTACTTTATGCGGTTTTATATTCTGGTCTATGTCCTTCATAAATAAATACACATATATGCCCTAGAATACATTGTTTTAATTTTTCACAAAAAAAAAAAAAAAAAAAAATTGACCGATCTTCATTAAAGCTGCCGAATTTAATTCATGATGTAAAATTGACGTTCGTGTCATAATTGTAGCCTTTAGAGCGACTAGAAAATCAGACAAAAAATAAGTTTTTGATCGTTTTCATCACCTAAATATTATCGGACCATTACCAAAAACAATAGAGGTTTCAATTTTTTTCATATATGAGAGCTATATCTAAATCTGAACCGATTTCCACGAAATTTAAGACACATCATTATTGACTCCATTCAGTACGCTTTGCCAAATTTCGTGCAAATCGAAAGATTTATAGGGACTTTGATACACCATGTACATTAATTCGGACAAAAATATATATGGGAGCTATATCCAAATCTGAACCGATTTTCACGAAACTTAGCAAACAACATTCTAGACGTAATTCTGTACCCCATGCAAAATTCGGTGCAAATCTAAAGATGTATAGGATCTTTGGTATACCATTTACATTAAATCGGACGAAAATATAAATGGGAGCTATATCCAAATTAGAACCGATTTTCACGAAACTTAACACACATTATTCAAGACTTTATTCAGTACGCGATGCCAAATTTCGAGCAAATCGAATGATATATTGGGACATTAGTGCACCATTTACATAAAATCGGACGAAAATATATATGGGAGCTATATCTAAATCTGAACCGATTTTCACTAAACTCAGCACACACCATTCTGCATTAAATACAGAACGCTCTGCCAAATTTCGTGCAAATCGAATGATATATAGAGACCATTTATGTAAAATCGGACGAAAATATATATGGGAGCTATATCTAAATTTGAACCGATTTTTCCCAATTTCAATAGTGTTCGTCCTTGGGCCGAATAAGTGACCTATGCCAAATTTCATCCAATTCCGATCATAAATGCGATCTGTACTTTGTTTACAATTCAACATCGACAGACAGACGGGCGGACGGACATAGTTGGCCAGATTTATTCTACAGTGTAATATTCTGCTTATAATTGTGGCATACATATCGACTTGAAAAAACACAATAAAAATAAATTTCGGTTCACTTCATCCCAAAATTATTATCCACCATCACCGCAAAGGCGTTGTCGTTGACCATAACCGGAACCTCATGGAAATTTTAAAAGCGGTCAGCGCTATATTTCCGTCCTACAGTGTGGTAATGGGTTACTAAATAATATCTGAATACGTAAGCACCTGTAAATTTTTAAGGGTAACTCTCATATCCGAACACATACGACAATATAGTTGGTATCAATTTAAAGGACAACAACTCCTCTTTCATATTTATTCTTTGGCCCGATCCACTTCTCCATGCAAAAATTCGCGATGTTTGGACCATAATTGCGGCCTCTGGAGCAACCAGAAAATCAGACAAAAATTAAGTTTTTGGTCCATTTCATCCCCTAAATATTAACTGATCTTTCCCAAAAACAAAAGATTGGTCCATAAATGTGACCTGTATCGTGTTTACAATTTATAATGGACAGACGGACGGACGGGCACACATGTCTAGATCGACTCAGCTAGACGAGACATGGCGATCGGTGGGTCTAGGACCAGTATTTCGCGGCGTTACAAATTTTTGGGGCTGCACAAAGCTATAATACCCTGACAACATAGTTGTGTAGGGTACTGAAATATCAGAAAAAGGAAATACCACTAGAAAATTCAAAAATTAAATACAATATTTTAAATGGAACTATAAATTATTGAAACCAACTATATATGTAAATAAAACAAACGGTTCCAAATCGTGTCCCAAAGAATCGAAACTAATTTTTTACATCCTTTTGGTTTCTCTAATAGTTAATGGTAATGTGGTCTTCTTATGGATTTTTTTCTTTTTACCTTGAATATTAGATAAAGTCTTCTAAAATTTCTATTTCCATCTATTTGCAACATTACTTACCGGTTTCCATTCCTACGGGTATTCCCATTTGTTCCCAAAATTCCCATTCCCAAAATTGATATCCGGTTCTTTGTAAAACACTTAAAGTGTCAATGTTGGTTTTCACCTGGCAATTTGTTATCCTAGCTTGTCTTTTCTGTAATGCATGCCTGTATGTATTCCATCTTTTCGGAAATTCCCTCTTCCTCCCTTTTTTGCTACATTTGTGCTTCGGGATTCTAAGGATTTTCACAGCATTCATGCAATAGTATAGGTCATGGTTTAATGTGTCATCATGTCCAAAAGACATTGTTGGACAATTTTTATTTTTGTTCTGCTCTCTTTGTTTCTGTATGTCTCTTTCAACACATAAATCCTTTTCGAAGGTTTGAGAATATTTTTTTTTTCTCTTGGATTACTTTTGGAGTTGTAAAGAAAGGATACACTTTTACTCACAGGAGTAAAAAAGCACATCACTGTTGAGTGACATCGACAAACACTGACATATCCTATTTGAAAGAATGTCAGGTTTTCTGCTGTGGTTATTTTAGCTGCACAGGACTTTAATGGATGTAATGCGTTAATGTGGTTTTGTGTTTTTATACACTACGCAAGTATGTTGTGATGATACTATAAGTTTTGTGTGGTATGAAATGGTCGTACACCCACCTTTTTGTATACCAATCTCGTCTAGCTCCATTGATTTGAATATGTATGACCGCTATGTTTGATTACAATTTTTAATGAACAAAAGCATTCTAAATTTTAATCAAAGTTTAGATCGAATTTTGGACCAATCACCACGAAATTTTGCATGTGGTTTTCCCTTGCTACCCTTTTATACTTTTATTTACCTTCAATATATTATCACCAACAATATTCGCAACACATTTATTCCGTCTTTCTGTCCACACGTCTTTTCTATAAAATCCCAAATTCCAACCTCTAAAAACTCTTTTGAAACTGTAATTAAATGCCTAAGCCAACCTTAATTGAATTTCAGAAAAAGTTTTATTCGATTTCCGAAAAGTACAAAATATTTTAGTTTTTATTAACAAAACAAACACCCAAGACATAGACACACAGAAACCTCAATAAAAGTGCAACAAACTTTAACCAAAATCTTTGCACTTAGAAAATATTTTCGTCAGACACCCACAATAGACTTATGTGGCAAATGGAAATAACACAGAGACACACGGGAACACACATATATGTGTAAACATCCACAGAGCTTTAGATTTATTTTACTGGAGCTAATTTGCCTTGGTGTTGTGGCAGTCATAAAACATGGTTAAATGTAGGAAGCACAAGAGTTGGGAAATTAAATTATTTGTATGTGGTTTAATACTAATAATAGGGTTGCCAAATTGCAAAGAAAATCGGGAATCTACATATCTTTATATTGATCATATAAGCGGCAAACTTGTGATTTAGCATTTAGCATTTACCATAGAAAGTAAAGTTTTGTGATGATGATGTTGAACGGCAGATTTAAAAATATGTTGTCCACAATCCTACCTACCCTCAATGTTTTTATACCCTACAGAACTATGTTATCAGGGTATTATAGCATTGTGTAGCCCCAAGAGTTTGTAACGCCGCGAAATGTTGGTCCTAGACCCACCTTTAAGTATACCGATCGTCATATCTCGACTAGCTGAATTGATCTAGACATGTGTTTCCGTCCGTCCGTCTGTCCATTACAATATGTAAACACGATACAGGCCACAGTTATGGATCAATCTTCACGAAATTTTGCATGTAGGATGGGTTCGGGCCAATGAAGCAGTTAATATTTAGGGTGGGAAATGGATCAAATACTTTATTTTTGTCTGATTTTCTGGTCGTTCCAGAGGCCGGAATTATGGCCCAACCATCGCGAATTTTTACATGGAGAAGGGGATTGGGCCAAAGAATAAGCGTACCTGTTTTGATAAAGATCTGTCAATATTTAGCGGGCCAAATAGACCCTGACTTTTGGGTGAAAAATTACAAAATTTGTATTTTATAGGGTATATATTTACCCCTGGAGGGAATAGACCCAAAAGTGAAAATATATCCAAGAGGAGTTGTTGGCCTTCAAATTGATACCAAGTTTGTACTCGGATGAGGGAGTTGCTCATCGCTTTGAAATTTTCCATGAGGATCCAGGTATAGTCAAGGACAACGCTTATAATATTAGGTGATGATCAGATAATAATATTGGCATGAAATAGACAGAAAACTTAATTTTTTGTGTGTTTATCGAGTCAATCCATAGGTCACAATTGAAAGCCAAAAATCACAACACAACCTACGGTGAGTAGAATCTGGACAAGTAATTAGAAGAGCTGTGCTAAATATTAGTAATATTTTTTGACCTCTAGTCGGCCAAGAGGGTGCAAATATCACGAAATATTGCCCATGCTCGGAATATAGGACCACAGAAAGTTAGATTTTCGTGGAAGTTGTGTAAGTTATCATATGGTCGGCCCCGTCCGACTATACTGCTCCGCGCAATGGTTAAAAATTATTTTTTAACACCCAATGTTAGCAACGATTATTTAAAAATAATTCTCATCATTGCAACCTAAGCGGGTTTTTTAGAAATGGAAACTCAGTTCTTATTTTCCTTGGCATAAATTTTGATTGCAATGTGCCTCGTCTTTTCCCAAATGTCTACCCCTTGCATAGTTTTAGACTTGCTTTTAGTTTTCATTATTTTGGTTTGTTTTTCGGCACATCTTTATAGCTCCATTTCGCTCTTATTAGAGTACTGAAATAGGTCATGAATGATTTGTGCCAAGTTTCAAGAAAATCGGGCCAGATTTAGATATAGCTCCCATTAATAGTTTCGTCCGATCTGAGGTAAATGTTAGTGTTATTTATTGAATATGATTTATAAAATCTGATCATGGCTTAAAAAAGTTTTCAATTATATATTAAAATACAACTGTAAATTATAAAAAAATTATAAATAAATTCATTTATTTTTATAATTCGTTATATTATAAAATTTACATAATTAATTTTCTTCTTAGAATTAGCCGGTTGTTTCTCCCCTTGCATCACAAGAATTTACAAAGAGCCATAATCAATTGTAATTGCACCAGGTCAGCAGAATATTTGTGTAAACCTTGTCCATGTGTGGATTACGATTGACGGGGAAGTTATATCTGTAAATAAAAGATGAAGAAAACAAAAACTATTATTAAAACCAGTAAAGAAAGTAGTAAAGTCGGACGGGGCCGACTATATGATACCCTTCACCACTATGGGTATATTAAACAGGACTATTAACATGAAATTGGTTGAAATAAAATATGTGATATTTATCTAAATGTGAATCTTCCTAGATCTATTCATAAAGTATGTAAATCGACTTCAAACAAATATAAACATTTCATCCGTTGGGCTATGTCTGTACTTCTAGAAAACGCAAATACGTAATTCTATGCTCAATTTTGTAAGTTGTGCAAAAATGTATGTCAATCTGACTACATGAGGAGTTTGATGCCCAATTTACTTGAAATCTGGCGAAAATATATATGGAAGCTCTATCCAAATATTAAGCGATTTCAAACAAACATGTCACAGGTTAGGTTATAGTAATTTCAGAACGTTTTGTTCCTATCAAGCTATTGGTTCCTTGGTGCGTCAATTACTTAAAATCAATCTATAATAAAATAGAGCTATATCTATATCTGGACCGATTTTCACGAAACAAGGCAGACATCACTCTAGGCTCAAGTCAGTACGTTATGCCAAATTTCGTGCAAATCGAAAGATATATTGCGACTTTGGGGCACCATATATTGCGACTTTGGGCACCATGCCAAATTTCGTGCAAATCGAAGGATACGTTAAATACTTAAAATCAATCTATAATAAAAGGGAGCTATATCTATATGTGGACCGATTTTCACGAAAGAAGGCAGACATCACTCTAGGCTCAATTCAGTACGTTATGCCAAATTTCGTGCAAATCGAAAGATATATTGCGACTTTGGGGCACCATTTACATGAAATCGGACGAAACTATATATGGGAGCTATATAGAAATCTAGACCGATTTTCTCGAAACTTGGCAGACATCTCTCTAGGCTCATTTCAGTACGTTATGCCAAATTTCGTGCAAATCGAAGGATATATAGGGACTTTGGTCCACCATTTACATGAAATCGGACGAAACTATATATGGGAGCTATATCTAAATCTGGACCGATTTTCTCGAAACTTGGCAGACATCTCTCTAGGCTCATTTCAGTACGTTATGCCAAATTTCGTGCAAATCGAAGGATATATAGGGACTTTGGTCCACCATTTACATGAAATCGGACGAAACTATATATGGGAGCTATATAGAAATCTGGACCGATTTTCTCGAAACTTGGCAGACATCACTCTAGGCTTAATTCATTACGTTATGCCAAATTTCGTGCAAATCGAAAGATATATTGGGACTTTGGGGCACCATTTACATGAAATCGGACGAAACTATATATGGGAGCTATATAGAATTCTGGACCGATTTTCTCAAAACTTGGCAGACATCTCTCTAGGCTCATTTCAGTACGTTATGCCAAATTTCGTGCAAATCGAAGGATATATAGGGACTTTGGTGCACCATATACATGAAATCGGACGAAACTATATATGGGAGCTATATCTAAATCTGAACCGATTTTCTCGAAACTTGGCACACATCATTCTGGACCTAATTCAGTACTCTATGCAAAATTTCGTGCAAATCGAAGGATATAGAAGGACTTTGGTGCCCCATTTACCTTAAATCGGACGAACCTATATATGGGAGCTATATCTAAATCTGAACCGATTTTCTCGAAACTTGGCATACATCGTTCTGCACCTAATTCAGTACTCTATGCCAAATTTCATGCAAATTGAAAGATATAAAGGGACTTTGGTGCCCCATTTACCTTAAATCGGACGAAAATATATATGGGAGCTATATCTAAATCTGAACCGATTTTTATGAAATTTTACACACATCATTCTAGACCTAATTCATTACGCTGTGCCAAATTTCGTGCAAATCGAATGATATATAGGGACTTTGGACGGAAATATATATGGGAGCTATATCTAAATCTGAACCGATTTTTCCCAATTTCAATAGGGTTCGTCCTTGGGCCAAATAAGTGACTTGTGCCAAATTTCATCCAAATCGGATCATAAATGCGACCTGTACTTTGTTTACAATTTAACATCTACAGACGGACGGACAGACGGACAGACGGACGGACATGCATAAATCGACTCAGAAAGTGATTCTATGCATATTCTCAAAAGGAACCATGTGTCTATCTCGTTTCCTTTTGCCTGTTACAAACATATGCACAAAGACATAATACCCTGTACCACAGTGTGGTGAAGGGTATAAATGACGGATTTAATACACCAACCGCCTTATAAAGGAGGGTATAATATCTAATTTTTTTCTTTAGTTATAATATTTTCTATTAAAAAAACATTCCCAATAAAAACAAATATTGCCTAATTTTTAAAAACTTATTAAAGTTTCTGCCTGGCCAAACTTTTTATAACATCCATTATGTGACGTGCATTCAAAATTCCTTCAATCAATATGGGCCTTAATATATGCGGGCACTGTTATTGTATAGGTTTATCCTATCAAAAATTAAATACCGAACGACAAACATTCCGAGAATATCTACGCCATAAAATAAAATATGGTCATTTTGAGGTTTTGGTTGATTTGACAGCCGTTCTAAGTGTTTGTTCAGATCACCTTCACCGTGTAAATGTCTGATATTGTGCTACTCCTACATACGAGTACCTATAACAACAAACTTAATATCAATTTAAAGGTCAACCACTCCTCTGGAATATGCAATTAACTTTTCGGAACTATGTCCTTCACGAGTAAATATATACGCCCCAGAATACAAATTTGATCAATTTTCACACAAACGTCTGGGTTCATTTTACTCGCTAAATATTGACCGATCGACCTTGGTATAAAATTGGTGGTGTTCGGGTTATAATTGTGACCTCTAGGGCGACCAGAAAATCACACAAAAATAAAGTTTTTAGTCTATGTCATCTCCTAAATATTAACCGATCACTATAAATATTAACCGATCCTACTTGCAAAATTTTGTGACGATTGATCCATAACTTTGGCCTGTATCGTTGTACAAATTAAAATGGACAGACGGACGGATGGGCACACATATATAGATAGACTCAGATAGTCGACATATGACGATCGGAATACTGAAAGGTAGGTCTAGGACCAATATTCTCTTGAGGCCACACAAATCTATAATACCCTTATTACCCTTTATTGTTTTAAATATCTTTCGCAATTTCCGAAATTTTTGATGATTAACATTACTTACCACATATAACTCTTGTTCTCTTTGGTTGGACAACGCATTCAGCACTTCCGCCACGGATGACTTGAATTTTATCTTTTCTCAGCAAAACTGCTAGGACGGGCTTTCTCTCCTCACTGAATGGATACGACACCGGCAAATAAGTTTTGGGTCTTGGTGTCGTTTTCCGCTGGATAATTCCTTACTTCCAATTGTTATCAATTGGTGTCGGGCGCCATTTAATCATTCCAATATCACTACATGATTTGGAATATTCCAGATGACCCAGTAGTTTATTGGCTTAGGGTGGTGCATTATTTTCATTGACAATATGTGAAACTGCAGTTTGTAGCATCTATAAAGAAGTAGAGAAAAACTATTGACTATTTATCGATAACAACATTTCTACATTGAATACTAGTCTATAACATAATATATACATACAAATGATATTATTCGCATTGGTTTTATTTTTAAAACAATAATGAAAAAATTAATATTTATTCAGAGTACCTCTTATTCGTCTCAACTTTCGTTACATTTATTCATGATTGTTGCATAAATTTTATTTTCTTGTCCTCCTTTTCTTTTATTTTTATTTTTGTACCGAAGAGAGGCTACTTAACATTTAATCTGCTTACAAGTGTCCATTACGGTGTGTATTTTAATGTGAGTGACTATCAAAACTTTTGCATTTCTTCTTCACTTCAACAGTCAGTCAGGAGCATGACCACCATTGACAAGGTCCTTTCTATTCATGCACATAATGCCATTGACAGCACTATGTCCATTTAAGTCATCGAGAAATGGAATGGGGGTTATTATGTCCATAATTAGTGTTGTTTACATTAATTATTATACATTCTTCTTGTTTTCCAAAATCTCTTTCGTCTTTTTCATGTTTTTTGTTGAATGTAAGTGTGTTTGTGGAATTATTTGCAATTTTGTTTACCCTTCAAAGGATTTTTAAGAGCTTTTACTGCTTTTGTAATGAGGAGGAATAGTAACGATAATTTGATGCAATGAATATATGAAAACCCCAAAAGGTTAAAATTCGTAAATATGGTGTGATTATGTTTTTATTGCGACCACAAGAAGACCTCATTATACACGAGAGATTGCTCAATATTCTGCTTTGTATTCATTCTATTTATACTTGGAGATTACATTTCTGCAGTAAAATCGAATGAGGAATTTGTTCGTAGAACATTGTGTTCTTCTAACTCGATTCCTTGTAAATCCATTTCGTTTTTATGTTACGGAACCGGACTCCAATTAGCACAAGATGTGATTTTTCATCCTCGCAATACTCTACAAAAATGTTGCTCATATGATTTTAGGTGGGGTCCACAAAGACCAAAAGTCGATATTTCAACGTTTTAATTTTATTGTCTCAATTTTACCCGTGTCATGTACCTAAAACCCTATATGCATGTATATCAATATGTTCAGTATGCAGATATTATTTAGTGACCCATTACGATATTGATCGCTTTGAAATGTTCCATGAGGTTTCAGTTATGATCGAGCACAACGCATATAATTTTCGGTGATGATCAGATAATGAAGTGGACCGTAAACTGATTTTTTGTATATTTTTTCGAGTCGATCTATAGGCCACAATTATGAGCCGAACGCCACGGTGAAGGGGATATGGACCAGTAATTAGAAGAACTGTACTGAATATTAGTAATACTCGAAAAATATGTCAGTGTAAGGAAGAGGTGCTGTTGACCTCTAATCGAACAATAGAGTGCAACTATCAAGAAATATTATCCAATCTCGAAATAAAAATTCGCAGAGTTCCATGGTAGTTGTGTAGGGTATCATATTGTCGGCCCGTCTGGCTATACTGCTCCGCTAACTGGTTTATAAATACAATTTATTGGTAGCATATATTCGATATCATATTCATGAAAATATAACTTTTTTATGAAAAAATGTGTGTAACTAAATGCTCCGATAGAAAAATATTCCACTCTTTTTTTAATTCCCTAATTTCCCCGTCTCTATCGAACTATTTTACTTCCATTAATACTGCATCTAAATGTATGCAATACACTTTCAATAATTTATAGTTTGTGCTTACAATTTTATATCCGGTACATTTTTGTTGAAAATACTTCCGTGAGATTTTTGACACACACACCCCCACACTTAAAAGACCACAATAAAACCTCTCACACAGATACCCAAGTACACTTACACACATGCCTATCGAACTAACAATTTTATTGATTATGGGTTAGGGGAAAAAATATTTCTCCCATAAATATTTTTGTTGTGGACTTTTGTGGGTTAACCCAAAAAGTATTTCAGATTCCAAAATTGAAACTGAACCTATTCATGCATTACTATGAAGACAATAATACACAAATACATACAAATATTGTAATTTGCTATAATAATAGCAATTGTGTAAGTTCTCCTATCCTGAAAACCCAAATATTATTTATGACTTGTTCAGGACAAAAATACATCCTTTGTAGCCGATTTCATTGGGACACCGAATATAATCATTCATTGCCTTAATTCCCATTATGCAAAACCATTTCCAATTGGACTAGGTCAAAAAAGCAATTATATGCCGAAATCATCTTCAGGAGCAATAATGGAAGAGGCATTAGGCCAGCTAGCATACTTATGATGAAAATCATGTTATGATAAATGAAATGAAATGTGAAAGACAGAAACTGAAACGAGTTCGATAGTCACTCAATTGATGTTAGGTGGGTGGGCTTAGGAACAAGATGGGGACGGTGTGATGAAGTTTTGGTACAATGTATCTGAGACAACATTCAACAAAAATGGAAGAAATGAGAAATGAGAGGCGAATATGGGGAGAGAGCAATAATATGTGTATAAGATATGAGAGCATAATGTATAAATGAAACTCGTTATAGATATTTTTCGATTATACCCTACACAATTATGTTGTCAGAGTATTATAGCTTTGTGCAGCCCCAAGAGTTTGTAACGCCGCGAAATATTGGTCCTAGACCCACCATTAAGTATACCGATCGTCGTATCTCGACTAGCTGAGTCGATCTAGACATGTGTGTCCGTCCGTCCGTCTGTCCATTATAATTTGTAAACACGATACAGGCCACATTTATGGACCTGGCATGTAGGATGGGTTCTGACTAATGTTTTTGGTTAATATTTAGTGGATGAAATGGACCAAAAACTTTAATTTTGTCTGATTTTCTAGTCGCACCAGACGCGGCAATTATGGCGCAAACATCTCAATGGGAAAGGGGATTGTGCCAAAGAATAAGCATGCATGTTCTGATAAAGATCGGTCAATATTTAGCGGGTCATAGACCCTGACTTTTGTGTGAAAAATTACAAAATGTGTATTCTTGGGCGAGTATATTTTCTTCTGGAGAACATAGACCGGAGAAGTTGATAGTATATACAAGAGGAGTGGTTGACCGTAAATTGATACCAATTATATTGTCGCATGTACTCGGATGTGGGAGTTACACTTAAATATTTACAAGTGCTTACGTATTCATATATTATTTTGTAACCTATTACCACACTAGAGGGCGAAAATATTGCCTGATCACTTTGAAAATTTCCATGAGGATCAAGGTATGGTCAAGGACGACGCCTTTAATTTTCGGTGATCATCAGATACTAATATTGGGATGAATTGGACCAAAAATTTAATTTTGAAACTTTGACAATTGAAAACCGAACTTCAAAACACAAGAGGGTGCAAACATCGCGAAATATTGCCCAAGCTCAGAATATAGAACTACAGAAATTTTTATTTTCGTGGAAGGTGTGTAGGGTATCATATGGTCGACCCCGTTCGATTATACTGCTCCGCTCACTTCCTATAAAGAAAATTTGTAATCGATAACATTTCTCTGTAAAAACGACACTATCGATGTGTTTTATCTGTAGAAAATGTTCCCATATAAACAAAAATTATAAACCAATATTTAGAAATGGTTTACTCTGTCTCTCTCTATGTGTGTATTTACATTTGCATATTTAAAATAATACTGGATTCATTGTTGTTGTATCCAAAAAAATTCAATAACAAATCCTTGGCTGTCAGCTTTCATATTCACAGATTGTTGATATGGTTGTTGTTGTGGCTGTTGTTAATGTAATCACTGCTGTAATTGTTGCCATTCTAACTCTCTTTCACTATCGTGTATGTGTTGCCACTTTTACACTTCGTCTATTGACTTAATAAAACAACAACACCAACAACAATATATACTGACTGTAAAAAGCAACAAGAGGAAAAAATATCTACCACTTTATACAAATAAACTTTAGACCACAGTCGGGCGAAGCACCGCACGCGTGCACTCTCGCGAGAGTAAGTATCACTATTCTCTCACATACATTCAACTAAACCAATTGAAACACCATTGACACACACACACAAAGACAAGTGCGTGAGAACAGAATTTTTTATGCTCTGCCTGTGCCTGCTTTAGACAAACAGAAGCGGAGGCAAATGTGAGGAGGATGTATTACCACCAAAGGAACCGCCAGTCATTGATGGCACACAGCAGATGCATACACACACATATTCAAATCCAATCAAACGAATATGCATATACACGTGTATGTGTGTGTATGTATGTCTGTTGGTTGGTTAACTAACAAAGTGAAGCTTCCTGTGTATGCGCGTTTGAATATGCAGCATAACATAGTTCAATTTCCAAATCACACACACACTCTCATGCAAATTCCAAGCACTGCAAAGCAGCATTACACTTTTTCATCATATTCGCCTGAAATGTGTTGTGTTTCCAATGAAATTTTACTTTATTTAAAAATTTGTTGCTGTTGCCGTCACTACTTCTCCATAACTAGACAAGTGTATCATTGTGGTAGTGCTAGTCAGTGTAGCAGTAGTAGCAATAAAAACTATCAAAAAGTACTCTTGACTATTCATATCTCATTCTGTTGTGCAAGCAATAACAAGAAAAAAGAAATTGTAAACTATTCACATATAATGTGTACGCATTCACGCGTATATGTTAGAAGAGTAGTCAAAGTCATTCACTCACATACTTGCACACATATAGAAAAGGAAAATTAGTTATGTTGCCACGGCAAAGTTCGCAATACAAATAAAAAACTTTTGTATTATTCATTGCAACAACAAGTAAATGTTTTAATAAATAAATGTTGTTGAATGCAACTTTTTTGTAGAAAATATTTTTCTATAGAGAAAACTATTGCTGTGGAAAATGTTTTTCTACAGAAAAAACTATTGATAATATACTTTCCTACAAAGAAAATATTTTTAAAGATTTTTTCCCAGTAGCTACAAAAGACGTGAACTTTTTAAAAATATAAATATTGAAGAGGTAGGAACTATTTTGCTGTTTATACCCTTCACCACACTGTGGTACAGGGTATTATGTCTTTGTGCATATGTTTGTAACAGGCAAAAGGAAACGAGATAGACACATGGTTCCTTTTGAGAATATGCATAGAATCAGTTTCTAAGTCGATTTATGCATGTCGGTCCGTCCGTCTGTCTGTCCATGTATTTTTGTGAGCAAAGTACAGGTCGCATTTATGATCCGAATTGGATGAAATTTGGCACAGCTCATTTGTTTGGCCCAAGGACGAATCCTATTGAAATTGGGAAAAATCGGTTCAGATTTAGATATAGCTCCCATATATATATTTAACCGATTTAATGTAAACGGTCCCTATATATCTTTCGATTTGCACGAAATTTGGTACAGCATAATGAATTAGGTCTAGAATGATGTCTGCCAAGTTTCGTGAAAATCGGTCAAGATTTAGATATAGCTCCCATATATAGTTTCGTCCGATTTCATGTAAATAGTGCCCCAAAGTCCCTATATATCTTTCGATTTGCACGAAATTTGGCATAACGTACTGAATTAAGCCTCGAGTGGTGTCTGCCAAGTTTCGAGAAAATCGGTCCAGATTTAGATATAGCTCCCATATATAGTTTCGTCCGATTTCATGTAAATGGTGCACCAAAGTCGCTATATATCTTTCGATTTGCACGAAATTTGGTACAGCCTAATCATTTAGGTCTAGAATGATGTCTGCCAAGTTTCGTGAAAATCGGTCCAGATTTAGATATAGCTCCCATATATAGTTTCGTCCGATTTCATGTACATGGTGCACCAAAGTCCCTATATATCCTTCGATTTGCACGAAATTGGGCATAACGTACTGAATTGAGTCTAGAATGATGTCTACGAAGTTTCGAGAAAATCGGTCTAGATTTAGATATAGCTCGATGTATAGTTTCGTCCGATTTCATGTAAATGGTGCACCAAAGTCCCTATATATCTTTCGATTTGCACGAAATTTGGCATAACATACTGAATTTAGTCTAGAATGAATGTCTGCCAAGTTTCGAGAAAACCGGTCCAGATTTCTATATAGCTCCCATATATAGTTTCGTCCGATTTCATGTAAATGGTTCACCAAAGTCTCTATATATCTTTCGATATGCACGAAATTTGGCATAACGTACTGAAAATCGGTCCAGATTTAGATATAGCTCCCTTTTATTATAGATTGATTATAAGTAATTGACGCAGCAAGGATCCAATAAGCTGATAGGAACACAACGTTCTGAAATTAGTATAACCTAACCTGTGATAAGTTTGTTTGAAATCGCTTAATATTTGAATAGAGCTTCCATACATATTTTCGCCCGATTTCAAGTAAATTGGGCATCAAACTCCTCAGGTTAGTCAGATTGACATCAAAGTTTGCACAACTTAAAAAATTGAACATAGAATTACGTAGTTGCGTTTTCTAGAAGTACAGACGATGACCTATTTATATTTGTTTGAAGTCGATTTACATACTTTATGGATAGATATAGGTAGATTCATATTTAGATAAATATCACATATTTTATTTCATCAATTTTTAATAGTCTTGTTTAATATACCCATAGTGGTGAAGGGTATCATATAGTCGGCCCCGTCCGACTTTACTACTTTCCTTACTGGTTTAATATATATTTTTAAGTAGCTACAATAGGTGTTGATTTTTAAAATCTGTTTTCAAAGTATCTGCAATAAGCGGTTTTTTTGAAAATATTTTTTTCAATCATTAATTTTACTTTTAATTTTAGTATTTATTTCTACAAGTATCAAATGCACATGTGTGAAACTCAATAAATTTCTTATTCCATACACATCGAAATGAGGTGTTAATGAATTAAATTGAATACTCTTCCTAAACGATAAACATTTCAATTTTCTCAATCACACCCTAAATTTGCATTTTAATTGAAAATGGATTAGCTAAATTCTAAACATTAACTTAATCTTAGTTTAATCATTATCGATATTCAGTCTTTGCGAAATTGATTAAATAATATATCTAACTGTCTGTCTGTGGGTTTTGTGAAGGAATGTAGCAGCATGAATGACAATTAATTAAATCACTTGGAAAAGTGTTCTACAATTGTTATCTATGAATTATAATTGATTTTGTGTTCCTCTGTGTGCAAATATTAATAATCGATGACGATTTTATACTGCTAGATAACTTTTTATACCCTACACAACTATGTTGTCAGGGTATTATAGCTTTGTGCAGCCCCAAAAGTTTGTAACGCCGCGAAATATTGGTCCTAGACCCACCTTTAAGTATACCGATCGTCATATCTCGACTAGCTGAGTCGATCTAGACATGTGTGTCCGTCCGTCCGTCCGTCTGTCCATTATAATTTGTAAACACGATACAGGCCACAGTTATGGACCAATCTTCACGAAATTTTGCATGTAGGATGGGTTCTGGCCAATGAAGACCCCTATTGTTTTTGGGAAAGATCGGTTAATATTTAGGGGATGAAATGGACCAAATACTAAATTTTTGTCGGTTTTTCTGGTCGCTCCACAGGCCGCAATAATGACCCGAACATCGTGAAATTTTGCATGGAGAAGGGGGTCGGGCCAAAGAATAAGCATGTCTGTTTTGATAAAGATCGGTCAATATTTAGCGGGTCAAATGGACCCTGACTTTTGTGTGAAAAATGACAAAATTTGTATTCTATGGCATATATATTTACTCCTGGAGGATGTAGACCACAGGAGTTGATAGCATATCCAAGAGGAGTAGTTGGCCTTTAAATTGATACCAAATATAGTTATGTATCTACTCAGATGTGGGAGTTACAGTCAAATATTTACAGGTGCTTACGTATTCAGATATTATTTAGTAACCCATTACCACATTAGAGGGGGAAATATCGCGCTGATGGCTTTGAAATTTGTCATGAAGTTCCAGTTATGGTCAAGAACAACGCCTACAATTTTCGGTGATGATCAGATTAAAATTTTGGGATGAAATGGACCGAAAACATAATTTTTTGTGTGTTTTCGAGTAGAGATAATCCGAAAATCACAACACAACCCACCGAGAAGGTAATCTGGACAAGTAATTAGAAGGACTGTACTGAATATTCGAAAAAAGTATGGAAGACGTGTTGTTAACTTCTAATCGGACAAGAGGGGGCAAATATCACGAAATATTACTCAGACTCGGAATAAACATCCTCAGAAAGTTAGAGTTCGTGGTAGTTGTGTAGGGTATCGCATGGTCGGCCCCGTCCGACTATACTGCTCCGCTCACTGGTTTTCATTTTTTTCGATCAGTTTTTAAAAATATTATATTTTTAAAAATTTCTATAATAATACACATCGTAGTTAACCACTTTTTAATAATATTGTCTTAAAAATTTAAAAAGTTTTATACGCGAAATACTTACGAAGTGGAATTGAAATATTACAGAAACATCTATAAAAATACAAAAACCCATGTATCTAAATAAGTTTATTAGCTAGAAATTTCAAACTTTGTGTCAGTTATTTATTTCGATATTCGATACCTATGTATCGAAACTAGTGATGTACGGTGAGAGCTTCATATCGAAAACGCGATTGCCGAAGGTGCCCCAATGCCGAAGGTGCCCCAGTCTCCCCTACTGTTCCGCTCACTGGTTTTATATTGAAAATATGTTATCATTTGTTTTTATTTGAGGAAAATATACGTTTAAAGAATATTCTGTAGAATTTCTTTATACCTTGCCACTTATTGCTTGTATAAAAAAATTCTTCAAAATCATCCCACTCTCCGTTGACATCAATAATATGCAAAACATATATAAATCACTTTTAATGATTTATTTGTTTCAAAGGGCGTGGGGATCCTTGTAATGCCACGCATTAATAACTAACAAGCCATATTACTTATCAAAGCTATTCGTTATAATAAATGTCACTTAAAAGAAAAATTCCCAACATTAAAATGATTTTTATTGCGAACATTTATAGAAATCAACTCAAAGTGCCTTTTTCTAGCTTTAACATGGTGGCACATCATTGATTTATGCAGGGCAGAACAAATAAAAGCTATAACCTCTCTCTATACATAAAAATTGGAGAGTTCTTTTTTATGTTGTTCCATAGGCTTTCCTTTTTTTATTAAGTGGTTGTCTGATAGTTTATTATGGCCTCAATAATGAATGAAATTGAAAAAACAGCAACAACGAAAATTATTTTTCTGGTTTTCAGTAATCCTGACACAAATGGTTACCCATTCACAATACTTTTTTATTCGAAAGAATAAAACCCCCAGTTTTCATATTCTAAATGGGAGGAGGCAGAATACGTTTTTTATTGAAGGTAATAGTGTGTGTTTGTTTGTAATTATAACTACATAAGGATGTAAATAAATAATAAGTGAATGAGTGTTGGTACAACAAACTCTCATTGCAGCAAATAATCACTTATGCACCGCAACATAAGTGGAAAATGGGGTAATAAGTAAATAGGAGGACCAAAGGGTTTACAGTTTTCTCGATGAAAATGATGGAGGAATAAGTAAGACGACGACCAGAGCACCTATTTTGTCGATGAAAATGTTGGATGGAAAAATTTGTTCATTTTGGTGCAAGAATTATGATTTAAAATTTTCATCAATCCTTTTTAATGAACCCCTTTTATTATAATTCCTTTTTCAAGATTTATTTGCAAACAAATATGTTTTTTTACTACAAACAACTCATGTGTTTATTCCATTTTGTATTGAAAAAAAAATATATATATATATATATATATTTTCCCAGTCTTCAGAGATTTATGTCAAGATTTGTGTGTTATTCGATTGTAAGCCACAAATGGGCCACTAACCAAACCAATAAAAAAAAACAATTTGTTTGAAGGGTTGAATGTGCTTTCTAAAGAGGAAGGCAAGACATAAATTAGGATATAAATTAGGACCCTACCAAAAGGTAGGGTGCAAACCAATCTATGGTAGTTCAGTTTGATTATACTTCTACAAGAATTCGAAAAAAAACTTCTTTAAAAAATATTAAATTAAATTCGTAATATCCATTTTGCTATCGCATCGTCATCACTCTCTAAACCTTAAATTACCTAAAAAAAAGTACCACAGTTAACCACACCCTCGCACCGACTAATTACATTGGGAGAAATCTCTTCCAAGTGTTTCAATTCAATATCAGGGTGCCCGCCCTTCCTCATATTAAATTCTGCCGGCTGATGTTCAGCATGCCCTATCACAACAAACAGACAAACAATCTCAACAGAGATGATGGTGTAAATCGATAAAGATTCAATTAAGATTATGTTAATTTTTAGTATTTCCAATAGCAATTTTCAATTAAAATGTTAATTTAATGGTGATTGAGAAAATTTAAATGTTTATTGTTTGGAATGAGCAGAAGTGTTCGATATTCAATTTCATTCATTAACACCTCATTACGAAATGTTTGAATGAGGATTTAATTGATATTAAAAATGGTAATAGGTTTTAATGTCAAAATATTTTATATATAAACTAGCATAGGCCCGCTACGTTGATAGCGAATCTTTTTATAGTTAGAAAAAAATAAACATTATTTTAGCTACACAATACACCTTTGTGTAAGGTATAAATTTAAAACATTTTAATTATTGGTTTTATACCTGAAATGTTTTTAAAAAATCTCAGATCTTACTCCGCATTTCTTTCGAATGGAAATGTTGATACTTCTATCCTACTAAATCGAGTACAACTTGCTTATTTTTATATTTTCTGAAAGTGTACTATTTTTTCGATCCTCCGGATGGACCAATGTAAAACATTTGCGTTGAAAAGTGCCTACACTTTAGTACTTGTGGTGTTCAGCCGCTTGTTTGCATAGTTTCACTTTTCTGTATATGAAGTCTCGCCCTAGAACTAATTTCCAAAAAATATTTTTGCACATCATTCTATTTATAATAGCTTAAGCTCCATACCAAGTTCCAGATATTCCATTCCATTCAAATATAATGTTTAGTGCTTTTTAGTACCTCTTAGTACTAAATTCCAAATTTTTTTCACACATTCTTATTTGCTTATCATTGACAAAGCTGCATACCAAATTTCACAGCTCTATTTCCAACAGTTCCGGCGTTATGCAGTTTTAGTACTTTTTAGTACCTTTTAGTACTAATTTCCAAAAAATATTTTTCTACCTCATTCTATTTGCAATAGCTCGAGTCACGTAGTAAGTTTAATGTATGTATCTCTACCGATTCCATTAAAATATAATTTTTAGTACTTTTTAGTATTTCAGAGTTCTACATCTAACCGTTACCGCGTAATACAGTTTTTAGTACTTTTTAGTACCTTTTAGTACGAATTTCCAAAAACCCCTTAGCCTTATCACATGCCTACGCACCAAACCCCACCTACATGCCAAATTTCAAGTTACTAGCTTTAGTCGTTTCGTCTGGGCGTTGATGATCAGTCAGTCACTTATAACGCAACTCTTTTTTATATATATAGATAAACCTGAAAAATCCCCGCCTATTGTTACATGATAACAACTATTATTAAACAAAATCTACACCTTAAAAACTATTTTTAAACCAGTAAGGAAAGTAGTAAAGTCGGACGGGGCCGACTATATGATACCCTTCACCACTATGGGTGTATTAAACAGGACTATTACCATGAAATTGGATCAAGTAAAATATGTGATATTTATCTAAATGTGAATCGACATAGATCTATCCATAAACTTGTCATTGGGACAAAAGTATGTAAATCGACTTTAAACAAATGTAAATAGGTGATCCGCACTTCTAGAAAACGCAACTACGTAATTCTATGCTCAATTTGCAGGTTGTGCAAAATTTGATGTCTATCTGAATAACATGAGGAGTTTGATGCCCAATTAACTTAAAATCGGGCGAAAATATATATAGAAGCTATATCCAAAATGAAGCGATTTCAGCGAAACTTGTCACAGTTTATACTAATTTCAATACGTTTTGGTTTGGTTCCTTGGTGCGTCAATTACTTAAAATCAATATATAATAAAAGCTAGCTATATCGAAATCTCAAACGAATTTCACAACACTTCGCACACATCATTCAGAACTAAATTCAGTTCGCTATGCCAAATTTCGTGCAACGAAAGATATATGTGGACTTTGGTGCACCATTTAGATGAAATCGAAGGAAAATATATATGGGAGCTATATCTAAATGTTGACCGATTTTCACGAAACTTGACCGACATCACTCTAGGCTCAATCCAGTACGTTATGCCAAATTACATATCGTATTGAATTTACTCCAGAATAATGGACTAAATTAAGTACGATATGCCAAATTACGTGCAACGAAAGACATATGTAGACTTTGGTGCAGCTATATCTAGATCTGGACCCATTTTCGCGAAACTTGGCAGACATCATTCTAGGCTCAATTCAGTACGTTGTACCAAATTTCGTGCAAATCGACAGAAATATAGAGTCTTTGGTGCACCATTTACCTTAACTCGGATGAAAATATATATGGGAGCTATATCTAAATCTGAACCGATTTTTCCCAATTTCAATAGGGTTCGTCCTTTGGCCAAATAAGTGAGCTGTGCCAAATTTCATCTAAATCGGATAAAAAATGCGACCTGGAATTTGTTTACAATTTAACATCAACAGACGGACAGCTGGATGGACGGACGAACATGCATAAATCGACTCAGAAAGTTATTCTATGCATATTCTCAAAAGGAATTTGTACCACAGTGTGGTGAAGGGTATAACAATTCACGTTTTGATAGCTACTAGAAAAAATATTTTTAAACAAGTGAGCGGAGCAGTATAGTCGGGCGGTGCCGACCATATGATACCCTACACAACTTCCACGAAAACATAACTTTCTGCGGTTCTATATTTTGAACATAGTCTAGTCTGATCGTCTAGAGGTCAACAAATATTACTAATATTCAATACAGTCCTTCTAATTATTTGTCCAGATTCCCTTCACCGTGGGTTGCGTTGCAATGTTTGGTTTTCAATTGTAGCCTATAGATCGACTCGAAAAACACAAATATTAAGTTTTCGGTCCACTTCATCCCACTATTATTATCTGATAATCATTGAAATTATAGGCATTTTACTTGACCATACCTGGATTCTCCTGAAAAACTTAAAGCGATTAGCGCTATATTTTCGCCCTCTAGTGTGGCAATGGGTTACTAAATATTTACGTGTAACTCGCACATCCGAGTACATATGACAATATACTTGGTATCAATTTAAAGGTCAACCCTTACTCTTGGATATACTGTCAACTTCTCGGGTCTATGATCATCAGGGGTAAATAAATACGCCATAGAATACAAATTATTTAATTTTTGTCACAAAAGTCAGGGTGCTTTTGGCCTTTTATATATATATATACCAATTTTTATTACAACAGGCATGCTTATTCTTGGGCCCAATTCCCCTTCTACCTTAAAAAATTCGCGATGGTTGGATAATAATTGCGGCCACTGGAGCGACCAGAAAATCAGACAAACATTAAGTTCTTGGTCCATTTCAACCCTCAAATATTAACCGATCCTTACCATAAACAATGGGTCAGAACCCATCCAACATGCAAAATTTCGTGAAGATTGGTCCATAACTTTATCCTGTATCGTGTTCACAAATTATAATGGACAGACGGACGGACGGACAGACACACATGTCTAGATCGACTCAGTTAGTCGAAATATGACGATCGGTATACTTAAAGATGGGTCTATGACCAATATTTCGCGGCGTTACAAACTTTTGCACAAAGCTATAATATCATGACAACGTATTTGTGTAGGGTATAAAAATTCACTCCTTTTGTGGTAGTTTAAAAAAATATTTTTAAACAATCCATGACTATGTTTATGCCATTTTTTGTTCGGCACGCCTGTTATGTAAACCATTTTCCTAACAACATTCTAACAAATCAATCACATAGCCTATAGATGGTATCTAAAGTGTCCACCTACCTCTGCCTTTCAAATCCAATAACAAATCAGCTTCAAGCTTTCGATAACAAGTGACAGTAATCAAGTTAATAACACATATGTTGTGTGTGTGGGAATAGGAATTAGGGAGGACGAGAGGGAGGGGTCACAGGGTAGGAAAATTGGATTTATGCCATGACGAAAATTAAGTCTCGATAGTCGTCGATGATTGAGATGGTTATACATAATTGAGTTTAGGAATAAAGTGCATTCACCACACACCTAATGGATGGAGATATGGATCTACTTCATCTAAACAGGGTGTTAGGTCAATAACCCAGGGAACATTTTATTCTGCAGGAATCTTGTTATAAATCCATCTCTTTTTGCATAAGCATCTGGGTTACTAAGTTTTCCATTTTTGTTGTATTTGCCTTGAAGGAATTTTTTTTTTCAGTTTACCTGTTCCGATACACTTGAGTTACACCACAGCTCAGTGCAATTGAGCTCATCTGAGCCATGTTACACGCTAATGCTATGAGCTATAAAATGCAATTATATTCAAGAGTCACGTAGTAATTTATACTTCGTTCGTTCGTTCGACAGCTAACAGGTATTTCCATGCAGTTTGTCCTTGCATGCAACGAACAGCAGAAATGCGAAAAAGAAACAGAAACTTCTGCGGTTTTCCTAAATGGAGGAGAGCTGCGGTTATAAACCACTCATCCAACTAACCAAACGACCGACCGAAGCATCGATGCTCGGTAACAGTGTTACGACGGCATTACTAATTGAAGTAAAAGTTCAAGTGGATCTGCGTGTCGAAGATGATACCCATACAGCCAGGCAGCTGTGTAACGTTAGAAGCTTTTTTGCTGGAGCAGTTGGTGAATGTCGATGCGGATTTGTGTATTTTTTTCTTCCACTTGCTTTCATAATTTTCTTCGCACCGTGACATCTTCTTCTTGGTTCATCATCAAAAACAAATCTTAACTCATGCTAATCCCCTTACATCTCCAACCTCTGCTCTTAATCCTTCCCCAACCTCTGCGCCATCTCCTTCCCTTCGCAGCAACGGTGAATGACTGTGGACCAACCGACTGGAAGATGTAATTGAATAATCAGTATTTTTAATAAAGTTTTCTGCATCATAGTTTCCAAGTGATGCTTGCTGGCAAGTTAACTGTCATTCGAAGGATGTTGTTGTAGTTGTTGTTATTGCAAAAGACAAACCACAAGAGTGGAACTAAAAAGTTATTTTTTGAAGTTTACCTTGGAGAGCTTGTTTCAGTTATGGAATTGCATCAAAATAATGAGATAGTTAGGTATATACAGTAGACAAATTATATCGATAACCGTATTTTCATTAAGGACACTTATCGATAACAAAAATTTTACAAGGATATACAGTAGAAAAATTATATCGATAACCGTATTTTCATTAAGGAGACTTATTGATAACAAAATTTTTACAATTAATATTTTTTTTTATTAAAAACGTGTAAACTTGAACTTGTCAATAACAACCTTTATATAAATATAAGCTATCGATAAAAAAAAACTTTCGATGGAGAAAAACTTATCGATAACCACTTCTTTACAAATAACAATTATCGATAATAGTATTTCTATAAATTGAAGTTATCAATAACAATTTCTTTTTATATTGAAAACTTATCGATAACGACATTATTAATATAAAATATATTCGATAACTATTTTTCTATCATGAATAATTATCGATAATAGCATTTTTATAAAGAAAGGTTATTAGCAACTACTTTTCAAATAACCGAGAACTGGATTTTTTTATGATGAAGAATTATCGATAATAAGTTTTCCATAACACAAACTTTTCCATTTATAGAGAAAAAATTTCCATTTATAGAGAACAAAATTTTCTAAATTTTGTATAGAGAACAAAATTTTCTAAATTTTGTATAGAGAACAAATTTTTCCTAAATTTTGTATAGAGATAAAATTTCATAATTTTTGTATAGAGAAACTTTGTAAAACAAAAACAATTTTTTGATAACGAAAAAATTATCGATAAAATTTTTTTTTAAATTTTCGATAACACGTTTTCGTAGATTAAAAAAATGTTATTGATAACACAATTTTTATAAATAAATATTATCAAGAGAAAAACATTCTCTATTCAGTTTTTTCTATAACAATTTTGTATAGATTAAAAAAAATTAACGATAACTACAATTATCGATAACACAATTCATATAAATAAACATTATCAATAGAAAAAAAATATGGATTCAATTTTTCGATAACAAAAAATTATCGATAAAAATTTTTGTAAAATTTTCGATAACACTTTTTCGTAGATTAAAAAAAAATGTTATCGATAACACAATTTTTATAAATAAAAATTATCAAGAGAAAAACATCCTCTATTCAGTTTTTTCTATAACAATTTTGTATAGATAAAAAAAATTAACGATAACCATAATTATCGATAACATATCTCTAAATTGTGCTCATTAGAAATATTATTATCGACGGCTAAAAGAACATTTTAATCAGATTTTTAGTCGATAATATAGATATCGATAAGCTATTCCGATTAAAATATATTTATCGTTGACTTTTATCTGTTGAACACTTGTTATCGATAACTTTTTTGTGGAAATGTTACTTACGATAACTTTTCTGCTTTAATATAGTTGTTATCGATAATATTTTTCTTCAGAAATGTTACTATCGATAACTTTTCTATATAGAATAGTAACAATCGACAACTATTTCAATAGAAAATATCGTAAATATCGTATATAAATATTGTAATCGATAATATTTCATATTTAATTTCATTTTCTAGTCGATAATAAAGTTATCGATAAGCTTTTCCGATAAACATATTTTAAGTTTTCAATATAAAAATAAGTTGTTGTTGATAACTTCAATTTGTAGAATTACTATTATCGATAATTGTTAAGTATTTTTAAGAAATGGTTATCGATAAGTTTTTCTCCATTGAAAGTTTTTTATCGATAGATTATATTTATATAAAGGTTGTTATTGACAAGTTCAAGTTTACACGTTTTTAATAAAAAAATTATTAATTGTAAAATTTTTTTTATCGATAAGTCTCCTTAATGAAAATACGGTTTTCGATATAATTTTTCTACTGTATATTCTTGTAAAATTTTTGTTATCGATAAGTCTCCTTATGATAATACGGCTATCGATATAATTTGTATACACCTAACTATCTCATTATTTTGATGCAGTTCCATAACTGAAACAAGCTCTCCAAGGTAAACGTCAAAAAATAACTTTTTAGTTCCACTCTTGTGGTTTGTCTTTTGCAATAACAACAACTACAACAACATCCTTCGAATGACATTTGCCAGCAATAA
>NW_026887060.1:0-8168 GCF_032173495.1 Musca vetustissima | reverse complement strand
AAGCTAAAAATGGCACAATAGAAATAACTAATGCATTTTGTTAAGGAAAATTTATTCAAAGAGGGAGAGGAAAGCAATTTAAATATTCAATTGAATTCATCTCGTATGGCAATAATAGATGTTGATGGATTGTTGGCAGGTGTTAACATGTAGGCATATCAGAGGATTTTTGTCAATGAATAATTTCAACACATTTATTATACCATTTATACCAAAATTCGGAATATTGGGTTAAAATATGCAATAGTTAAAATGTTATGGACAAAGTCGTATACTATACTCTTGTCCTCTATGGGAACAAAAATATATTTTCCATTATCTAATATTGTGAGAAGCATTACAATTCAAGTCATTTGGTTATCCTAAAAGGTTTATAAACATTTAATTTCTTTTTAAATACGCAACATTATAAATAAGTGTTTATGTACCTACAGGTGTAAGGATTGTGACTCAGCACTTTAAATATTTCAATAAATATTTTATGCCCCTCGTTAATCCTATTAACTAACGGCCGACAAACAGACAAACTAAAACCCACAAAACTAAAACGACTAGGAAAAAGTATTTACATAAATTAATACGTGAAAAAATGGATGGGGTTGGTTCGCAAATAGTTAGTCGGTAGTAGATACTTTGAAATGAAGTCCCATTTTGAATGTATGTTTTTATACACATACTGGGTAAAAGGTATTATGTCTTTGTACACATGTTTGTAACATGCAAAAGGAAATGAGATAGGCTCATATTTACTTATCAGAATATGACTAAAATCACTTTCTGAGACGACTTATGCATGTCCGTCCATCCTTCCGTCTGTCCATGTTAAATTGCAAACAAAGTACAGGTCGCATTTATGATACGAATTGGATTAACAGCACAGCTGATTTATTTGGCCCAAGGACGTCGGTTTATATTTAGATATACAGCCTGTTTCTCTAAGATACGAGTTAGGTTTAAAAAAGTACCAAATCGTGAAATTGGTTAGAGTTTGGTACAGCACCTCTTTATACTTTCGCCCGATTTTATGTAAGTGGTATGCCAAACTTCCAAAGATTGTCTCATTGCAACAAAATTGTTATACCATATATACAATGGTTACACCCTACACAACTATGTATTATAGCTTTGTTTTTTTTTTTTTGCTAAGTGATTATTTATACTCTTTCGAGTCGAGCTTAATAATCTAAGTTTTGCAATGAAAAGGAAAGTCAGGAGAAGAACCTACGTACCCACCATTACGCGATGCGTTTCGCCGTTGGTTAAGCGGCTCATCAGGCATATTGGGCTATGTGGCTTTACAAAGGTCATATATTGATAACTTGTATTTATTTTGCCCTTGATGCGAAACTTGCTCTCACAAATATTTTCTTCCGATTTTATTATTTTTTGTGGACTATTTATAACTCATGTACATACACATGGCATAATTACACTGTGCGACAAATTTCAATTTTTTCGATAATTACTGGGAAATTCCAACAGATTATGAAAGAGGGCATAAAAAAAGAAGACAAGTGTATCGGCATTTTGAATGTTTACGTCGGGAGGTAACCTAAAATGGCGGCGCAATATTCCCCCTTTTCAAGAATTTTGATCATTTTCGAATTAGGATTTCTTAAATCCTTGCATTTTAGGTATATAGAGTCTTCGGCAATATTACTGATAAAATATCGAGGAATATTTTGGTATACAACTTTAACCCTCAACCGACTCATTGAAGGGGTCTTTTCGGTCCCCTTTTCCAGGAGTGATTGAAAACTCATTCAAAACGGGGTTAAAGCTGCTCAGAATATTCTACAGAAATGTTCGCCATAATGTTCTACTATAAGTCTCAGAATAGACTAAAACTCAAAAATCTAAACCTAAACGTCAAAAATCTTAAAAAAAAACAAAAACTCATTTTGGGGTTAATATCGTACTTATTACCAGTTTTTACCCATTTTTCCCACAAGATGTCGTTCGAATCTCGCCACGTATCGTCATCATTTTCCTTTTTTTTTGGATATTATCCCCAGAAGGTGAAAAAGGTAATAATTTTAAGTATGAACCCATATCGCTGACTTAACATGTCAAAGCAATAAATCCATACTTTACAATTTTACATGTTTGTTTGCTGTCAGGCTCGAAAATGGACTTTACGGTTTTGATCTTTTTAAAATTTTTATTTTTATGAGAAAATTATTATTTTGCTATCAGCAGTATGTACATAACTAAGGAGGAAAAATATTATAATTTTTGGCAATAAAGGTACAATAAGGAAACAATTTTGAACATATGAGAGCATGAGACTACCTTCCTTATTATACCATGAAGATTAAATATATGACTTTATTTAACATGCTTCGGAGCGACAAATTTGGGCCAAATATGCACCGTTTTCTTGTATGATTTGTTGCCATTTGCATAGAAGTTACACTCTCAATTTCAAAAAAAAAAAAAAAATAATGTAAATGGTTTAAAACTGTTTTATGGTCGATTTTTAGCTCCTGGGCGATGTTACGACTGCTAATATGCCGGTCAACTTCGATCATTTCTCCGATTTTATTGACATTTTCAACCATCGGCCTACCTGTGCTAGGTGCATCTTTAACATCAAAAATTCCTGGACGGAATCTACGAAACCAAAATTACACATAATTGGCTGATACAGTATCTGAACCATAAACACCATTCACAAATTGTAGTTGCTTAGCTTGCATTTTCGATTTTGGCAAAGAAAAACTGTAAAATGTACAGAATTTGCTCTTTATTCACTTCCATTTTAAACACCATTTAACTCACAAATGAATGTACCAAACAAAAAATACTTAATATTTTTTTCTTTAATATATATCTTAATGTATGTTTCAATAACAGTCTTTGGAGCATCTCTTGTATATACCCAAACTGGTGAAGGGTATCTTAAAGTCGGCCTCTCCCGACTTTTGAACTTTCCTTACTTGTTTGTTTATGTTTTAGCATTTTCTATTCTATTCCCTTATCTATGGTCATACAAAAATGTTAAAGAGTTTTTTAGTTTTAAGGGGACCCCCCATTCTCGGGGTCAAAAATTTTGTTGATATAATTCGAATCTACACTGATTAAAGAATGTCTCTACAAAATTTCAAGTGAAAATCTCAAGAACCCTTGAAGATATAGCCGATTTATTGTGTCAGCATCAAGTGACGGCTGAAGGGCTTCTCGAACTTTAAACGCGTTTTTCTCTAAACATTTTTTTTGCGAATGGCGGGCATGATAACTCAAAAACTAATAATCCAATCGGTTCCAAATTTTGCAACGTTTCTTTGGGAATGTATAGCTCTCGTATGAACTAGGATAAAGCCAATCGCTGAAGATGTTCCTTATTTTTTAACTTGGTTTTTGGTAAAAAATCGGCGATTTTCCAAAAATATTTTTTTAAAGGTCCACCATTTTGTTAATTTTAGAGCGAAGTCAATAATCCTAGTTCATACGAGAGCCAGACATGTACTCTTTCTAACACCGTTTTCGAATTCCGATGTTCCAGTGAGGAGTTATCATTCCCGCCATCAAAAATAAGGACTTTTCTTTAATTACAAAGAACAACAACAAAACAATAACAAAAAACTTTTGTAAATTATTTTTCTTCTCTTTTAAATTTTCAATTGTATATGTGCAAAGTTACAAACCTTAACAAGCATTTGTATTCATTTACCAGCCCATTGAAAATCTTGAAAAATTAAAATCGTGGTGGGGGGGGGGGGGGGCGGATCCCTTAATTAAAAAACAAACATGTATATTTGTGTTTAGTCTATTTCTGTAAGTTAGTTTTTTGAAAACGCCGCAGGAGTTAGGTAAGGTTGAAAAGAGGGTTGGTTTACGCAACTTCATATCAAATAATGGGATATACACTTAGGCCCGTGAAAGGACTATTGTGCGCTCTAGAAAGAAATAGAAAGTAAGTTTGAAAAAAAATATCACATATTGGACTTCTTATACTTCTAGGATTTTGTTCTCTCTAGTTCCCTCCTTATTCCAAAGTATTTTGTGTACTTCATTGCTTATTATTACTTTGTGACTCGGTACCCATATGATTTATTTATTTATTTATTAAGTTAATTAATGTTTTTCCTGTACAACAAGACAAAAGTCTTATAAGTGACAGTACAGGATTATATATATAATCACATGTCCATAATTTTTTAATAATAAGTATCTTAGATATTATAAAAGTGCTAAGAATGGAAAAAGGATACATTATGGAAAAGGATACATTATGGAAAAGGATACATTATTGAAAATAATAAATATGATTAATTGAGTTGAGATAATTTAAAAACAATTGAACTACAATAAAAAATAAAAAAAATGTTTCTATTACAATTGTTAATAAAAAGAACGATTAGTAAATCAAATAAGTTGTATGATCAAACCTAACGTTTTCAATTATGAAAAATGTTGTACAAGCCGTTTTTTGATATTACTTATATTGTTAATGCATTGCAGATCAGATGGTAGAGCATTCCAATCGCGTATCGTGCCAATGTAAAATTGTCTCTCAGAAACCAGGCTCTTCCGACGAAAAGGTATTATTTTTCTTCCCCTATGTGATCTTGCAAATGTAATTTTTTCGAACAGGTACGTTGGTTTTTGTTTGACAATAGTTCTATGAAGGAGTTGTAGAGATTTGATTTTAAGAAGTGAGTCGAAATTTACTCCATACAGGGATTTAGAATACTGTGAGACATTTTGTCTCTTACTTAGGCCATACACGTATCGTGTTATGCTATTAAATGCGACATTTAATTTATGACGACAGAGGGAATCACAATTGGCAAACAGCTCACAACCATACAATAAGCTTGGAATTAGGAAAGTTTTGGCCAGCAGACAGCGAATATTTGGAGGTGTGTATGAATGTGTTAGCCACAGAGCCCTTAATTTTGAGTAGGTTTGTCCTACGATAGCAGTGATATGGTTGTTCCAGCTTAATGATTTGTTGAAAATTACTCCAAGATTTTTGGCGCTGGATACCAGCTCGATTTTTTCATTGTTGACAAGAATATCAGTATGCTGCAATGACATTTTTCTGTTTTTGTGAATGATCAAGCATTTTGATTTAAGCGGATTCAATAATAGGCCATTAGCTTTAGCCCTCTCGCATAATCTAGAGAGATCCTGATTAAGAATATCTACACACTGACTTATATTGTTTACGGAGCTACTCAAAAATACTTGCACATCATCTGCGTACATGTGTGCTTGACTATGGTGAAGTTGATCAGGAAGATCGTTCGCATATAAGTAGAAGAGGAGTGGACCTATGATGGATCCTTGGGGGACTCCTTTTTTTACAGCCATAGGTTTAGAGATCAAGGCTCCAGTGTAAACTGACTGAGATCTATTTGAGAGATAGGACGAAATTAGTTTTGTAGAAGTTGTGGAAAAATTAAAAAAACGACGAAGTTTAAAACACAAGTTTTGATGGTCGACGGTATCAAATGCATTTGAGTGATCAAGCAGAACAAGAAAACATATCTTATTTTCGTCAATCTCGCACCTTATAGACTCTGAAACTTCTATAAGAGCAGTGGTGCAGCAGTGCCCCGCACGAAAACCAGATTGAACATTACTGAGCAGTGAGTTTCTTTGAAGATACTCGGACATTTGTTCCTGCACGATTTTTTCGAATATTTTTGAAAGGAAGCACAGAATTGCAATTGGGCGAAATTCCGAATTTGATTTTGGTATAGGTATGATTTTTGCATGCTTCCAACGACTAGGAAATGTGCTGGAAGTGAGTATGGAATTAAAGAGATATTGTTGAGGATTTCTCGAGAAAGAACACACACACAGTTTTATAAAAGAAAAATGTTATAAACGTCTTTATTGAACAATGCAAACACAACGAATCAAAAAATATTCCAGAAAATTTATAAAGCAAATTTTCAGGAAATTCAAATCCTACTCAATACAAAAAATACTGTTTCATTAACAAGTAATTTCAACACCACCCCTTAATGAAAACGTATTTCACTTTAAGCCCATCTTTTCAGACAGAAGGTGAAAAAGGTAATAATTTTAAGTATGAACCCATATCGCTGACTTAACATGTCAAAGCAATAAATCCATACTTTACAATTTTACATGTTTGTTTGCTGTCAGGCTCGAAAATGGACTTTACGGTTTTGATCTTTTTAAAATTTTTATTTTTATGAGAAAATTATTATTTTGCTATCAGCAGTATGTACATAACTAAGGAGGAAAAATATTATAATTTTTGGCAATAAAGGTACAATAAGGAAACAATTTTGAACATATGAGAGCATGAGACTACCTTCCTTATTATACCATGAAGATTAAATATATGACTTTATTTAACATGCTTCGGAATGCGACAAATTTGGGCCAAATATGCACCGTTTTCTTGTATGATTTGTTGCCATTTGCATAGAAGTTACACTCTCAATTTCAAAAAAAAAAAAATAATGTAAATGGTTTAAAACTGTTTTATGGTCGATTTTTAGCTCCTGGGCGATGTTACGACTGCTAATATGCCGGTCAACTTCGATCATTTCTCCGATTTTATTGACATTTTCAACCATCGGCCTACCTGTGCTAGGTGCATCTTTAACATCAAAAATTCCTGGACGGAATCTACGAAACCAAAATTACACATAATTGGCTGATACAGTATCTGAACCATAAACACCATTCACAAATTGTAGTTGCTTAGCTTGCATTTTCGATTTTGGCAAAGAAAAACTGTAAAATGTACAGAATTTGCTCTTTATTCACTTCCATTTTAAACACCATTTAACTCACAAATGAATGTACCAAACAAAAAATACTTAATATTTTTTTCTTTAATATATATCTTAATGTATGTTTCAATAACAGTCTTTGGAGCATCTCTTGTATATACCCAAAATGGTGAAGGGTATCTTAAATCGGCCTCTCCCGACTTTTGAACTTTCCTTACTTGTTTGTTTATGTTTTAGCATTTTCTATTCTATTCCCTTATCTATGGTCATACAAAAATGTTAAAGAGTTTTTTAGTTTTAAGGGGACTTCGGGGTCAAAAATTTTGTTGATATAATTCGAATCTACACTGATTAAAGAATGTCTCTACAAAATTTCAAGTGAAAATCTCAAGAACCCTTGAAGATATAGCCGATTTATTGTGTCAGCATCAAGTGACGGCTGAAGGGCTTCTCGAACTTTAAACGCGTTTTTCTCTAAACATTTTTTTTGCGAATGGCGGGCATGATAACTCAAAAACTAATAATCCAATCGGTTCCAAATTTTGCAACGTTTCTTTGGGAATGTATAGCTCTCGTATGAACTAGGATAAAGCCAATCGCTGAAGATGTTCCTTATTTTTTAACTTGGTTTTTGGTAAAAAATCGGCGATTTTCCAAAAATATTTTTTTAAAGGTCCACCATTTTGTTAATTTTAGAGCGAAGTCAATAATCCTAGTTCATACGAGAGCCAGACATGTACTCTTTCTAACACCGTTTTCGGATTCCGATGTTGCAGTGAGGAGTTATCATGCCCGCCATCAGAAATAAGGATTTTTCTTTAATTACAAAAAACAACAACAAAACAATAACAAAAAACTTGTGTAAATTATTTTTCTTCTCTTTTAAATTTTCAATTGTATATGTGCAAAGTTACAAACCTTAACAAGCATTTGTATTCATTGAAAAATTAAAATCGTGGTGGGGGGGGGGGGGGCGGATCCCTTAATTAAAAAACAAACATGTATATTTGTGTTTAGTCTATTTCTGTAAGTTAGTTTTTTGAAAACGCCGCAGGAGTTAGGTAAGGTTGAAAAGAGTGTTGGTTTACGCAACTTCATATCAAATAATGGGATATACACTTAGGCCCGTGAAAGGACTATTGTGCGCTCTAGAAAGAAATAGAAAGTAAGTTTGAAAAAAAATATCACATATTGGACTTCTTATACTTCTAGGATTTTGTTCTCTCTAGTTCCCTCCTTATTCCAAAGTATTTTGTGTACTTCATTGCTTATTATTACTTTGTGACTCGGTACCCATATGATTTATTTATTTATTTATTAAGTTAATTAATGTTTTTCTTGTACAACAAGACAAAAGTCTTATAAGTGGCAGTACAGGATTACATATATATATAATCACATGTCCATAATTTTTTAATAATAAGTATCTTAGATGTTATAAAAGTG
>NW_026887059.1:0-81966 GCF_032173495.1 Musca vetustissima | reverse complement strand
AATATTTCTATATAGAGAGGCGTGGATTTTTTAAATATTTTTTTCTAAGCGACTATATAGAGAGGCGTGGATTTTTAAATATTTTTTTCTAAGCGACTATATAGAGAGGCGTGGATTTTTTAAATATTTTTTTCTAAGCGACTATATAGAGAGGCGTGGTTTTTTAAATATTTTTTTCTAAGCGACTATATAGAGAGGCGTGGTTTTTTTAAATATTTTTTTCTAAGGGACTATATAGAGAGGCGTGGTTTTTTTAAATTTTTTTTCTAAGGGACTATATAGAGAGGCATGGATTTTTTAAATACTTTTTTCTAAGGGACTATTTAGAGAGGCGTGGATTTTTTAAATATTTTTTTCTAAGGGAGAGAGGCGTGGATTTTTTAAATATTTTTTTCTAAGGGAGAGAGGCGTGGATTTTTTAAATATTCTTTTTTTATGGGGCTATATAGAGAGGCGTGGATTTTTTAAATATTTTTTTCTAAGCGACTATATAGAGAGGCGTGGATTTTTTAAATATTTTTTTCTAAACGACTATATAGAGAGGCGTGGATTTTTTAAATATTTTTTTCTAAGCGACTGTATAGAGAGCCGTGGATTTTTTAAATATTTTTTTCTAAGCGACTGTATAGAGAGCCGTGGATTTTTTAAATATTTTTTTCTAAGGGACTATATAGAGAGGCGTGGTTTTTTTTAAATTTTTTTTCTAAGGGACTATATAGAGAGGCGTGGATTTTTTAAATACTTTTTTCTAAGGGACTATTTAGAGAGGCGTGGATTTTTTAAATATTTTTTTCTAAGGGAGAGAGGCGTGGATTTTTTAAAATATTTTTTTCTAAGGGACTATATAGAGAGGCGTGGATTTTTTAAATATTCTTTTTTTATGGGGCTATATAGAGAGGCGTGGATTTTTTAAATATTTTTTTCTAAGCGACTATATAGAGAGGCGTGGATTTTTTAAATATTTTTTTATAATCGACTGTATAGAGAGCCGTGGATTTTTTAAATATTTTTTTCTAAGGGACTATATAGAGAGGCGTGTATTTTTTAAATATTTTTTTCTAAGCGACTGTATAGAGAGCCGTGGATTTTTTAAATATTTTTTTCTAAGGGACTATATAGAGAGGCGTGGATTTTATAAATATTTTTTTCTAAGCGACTATATAGAGAGGCGTGGATTTTTTAAATATTTTTTTTCTAAGCAACTATATATAGAGGCGTGGATTTTTTAAATATTTTTTTCTAAGCGACTATATAGAGAGGCGTGGATTTTTTTAAATATTTTTTCCTAAGCGTCTATATAGAGAGGCGTGGATTTTTTAAATATTTTTTTCTAAGGGACTATATAGAGAGGCGTGGTTTTTTTTTAAATTTTTTTTCTAAGGGACTATATAGAGAGGCGTGGTTTTTTTTTAAATTTTTTTTCTAAGGGACTATTTAGAGAGGGGTGGATTTTTTAAATATTTTTTTCTAAAGGAACAAAAGAGAGAGGCGTGGATTTTTTTAAATATTTTTTTCTAAGGGACTAAAGAGAGAGGCGTGGATTTTTTTAAATATTTTTTTCTAAGGGACTAAAGAGAGAGGCGTGGATTTTTTTAAATATTTTTTTCTAAGGGACTAAAGAGAGAGGCGTGGTTTTTTTTAAATTTTTTTTCTAAGGGACTATATAGAGAGGCGTGGATTTTTTAAATATTTTTTTCTAAGGGACTATACAGAGAGGCGTGGATTTTTTAAATATTTTTTTCTAAGGGACTATATAGAGAGGCGTGGATTTTTTAAATATTTTTTTCTAAGGGACTATATAGAGAGGCGTGGATTTTTTAAAATAAAATAATATTCTTTTTTTATGGGGCTATATAGAGAGGCGTGGATTTTTTAAATATTTTTTTCTAAAGGACTATAAAGAGGCGTGGATTTTTTAAATATTTTTTTCTAAGGGACTATATAGAGAGGCGTGGATTTTTTTAAATATTTTTTTCGAAGGGACTATATAGAGAGGCGTGGATTTTTTTAAATATTTTTTCGAAGGGACTATATAGAGAGGCGTGGATTTTTTTAAATATTTTTTTCTAAGGGACTATATAGAGAGGCGTGGATTTTTTAAATATTTTTTTCTAAGGGACTAAAGAGAGAGGCGTGGATTTTTTTAAATATTTTTTTCTAAGGGACTAAAGAGAGAGGCGTGGATTTTTTTAAATATTTTTTTCTAAGGGACTAAAGAGAGAGGCGTGGATTTTTTTAAATATTTTTTTCTAAGGGACTAAAGAGAGAGGCGTGGATTTTTTTAAATATTTTTTAAAGGGCCACCAAGAGGCGTGGATTTTTTTAAATATTTTTTTCTAAGGGACTAAAGAGAGAGGCGTGGATTTTTTTAAATATTTTTTTCTAAGGGCCTATAAAGAGGCGTGGATTTTTTAAATATTTTTTTCTAAGGGCCTATAAAGAGGCGTGGATTTTTTAAATATTTTTTTCTAATTGGCTATATAGAGAGGCGTGGATTTTTTTATTTTTTTCTAAGGGCCTATAAAGAGGCGTGGATTTTTTAAATATTTTTTTCTAAGTGCAATGAACGATTTTCTAAAAACTACCGCTACGAATCCTTATATTTTTTCCTACCAATAAAATATTTTTCTGTAGTTTATTCCGAACAAAACAACATTTATCGTAAAATCAATTCTAAAACGAAAAAAAATTCTGATTTGAGATAAGACAACGAATAAAAAAAAACCTGCAACAACTTATTGGCTATTTTGTTATGCCATTTACAATTTCAATCCGTTAACAAGCATTTGCAACTTCGCGAACATATTTTAGTAGATTTTATGGGCGTTATTGACGAGAATCTTGTTTTGCATAGCATTTGTGGCACATACTTTTACTACGTAGGCTCAGATCGACGGCGTTCGGATTTCAAGAATTTGCAATCATTTTATTTGTGGTGTATCATTTTCAGTTTTTTTTTGTGCCAATAAAATGGAAATTTGATTTTTTGTTGCCTCACCAAATGACACATAAAGTGATAAAAATCAAGCTGAACATTCATTCATTCATTTTCAATGGTATTTCGAGATGCTGCTGCAAAATGGCAAATATTCGCCTCTCTGTTGTAGTTGAATACATCGCGATTCAATATATGGTCTTGTAAAACTAAGCAGTTATCAACTTGAACTGCCACAAAAACTAATTAAACGTAACGTAAGCATACACATCGAATCACATCATAAGGTACGAAATGAACGACAGACGTACTTTGGAGCGGACTGGTGTAGAGGTACATAACAAATATCACCACCATCATCTGTGACATCTACATGATCGTTGATGTGTTTGTAGTCAGTGTTTTTGGTGGTGACGATGATGATGATGACGACGGCGATGGCAGTGATGACTGCCATGACATGACAGCATATCATGTTTAGGATCTGATTTTTGTAATTTTTCTGAGGATTGGTAGATAATGAGGTGAGTATGCGAAAGACTGTAGGTTAATTTAGAGTCATATCAGCTAAATGTAACCTGTTTGTATATTGTAGATTCCATACTTACTATACCATACGGCGTGACTGATCAAAAAACATGTCCATATGTGCACCGATGGTGGGCAATAATTTTATATTTGCAATGATGTTGGTAGCACTGCCCTCTGCCATTTGGCTGCGACATGGTGGAAAATCAAAATTTGGCCAATTGTGGGTTTACACCCTATATCTAATGGAGGTTATATTAAATTTTTCATTAAATATATTTTTAGATGGGCACCTTTAGATAGGCGTGGATTTTTTAAATATTTTTTCTGAGCCACCTTTAGATAGGCGTGGATTTTTTAAATATTTTTCAGGAGGCACCTTTAGATAGGCGTGGATTTTTTAAATATTTTTCAGGAGGCACCTTTAGATAGGCGTGGATTTTTTAAATATTTTTCAGGAGGCACCTTTAGATAGGCGTGGATTTTTTAAATATTTTTCAGGAGGCACCTTTAGATAGGCGTGGATTTTTTAAATATTTTTCAGGAGGCACCTTTAGATAGGCGTGGATTTTTTAAATATTTTTGAGGAGGCACCTTTAGATAGGAGTGGATTTTTTAAATATTTTTCAGGAGGCACCTTTAGATAGGCGTGGATTTTTTAAATATTTTTTCTGAGGAGGCACCTTTAGATAGGCGTGGATTTTTTAAATATTTTTTTCTGAGCCACCTTTAGATAGGCGTGGATTTTTTAAATATTTTTTTCTGAGCCACCTTTAGATAGGCGTGGATTTTTTAAATATTTTTAAGGAGGCACCTTTAGATAGGCGTGGATTTTTTAAATATTTTTCAGGAGGCACCTTTAGATAGGCGCGGATTTTTTAAATATTTTTCAGGAGGCACCTTTAGATAGGCGCGGATTTTTTAAATATTTTTCAGGAGGCACCTTTAGATAGGCGTGGATTTTTTAAATATTTTTCAGGAGGCACCTTTAGATAGGCGCGGATTTTTTAAATATTTTTCAGGAGGCACCTTTAGATAGGCGCGGATTTTTTAAATATTTTTCAGGAGGCACCTTTAGATAGGCGCGGATTTTTTAAATATTTTTCAGGAGGCACCTTTAGATAGGCGTGGATTTTTTAAATATTTTTCAGGAGGCACCTTTAGATAGGCGCGGATTTTTTAAATATTTTTCAGGAGGCACCTTTAGATAGGCGCGGATTTTTTAAATATTTTTGAGGAGGCACCTTTAGCGAAGGGTATCACAAATTCGACCCGAACCTACTCAGCATTTTTCTTACATGTTTTTGCCAGCATGTGGCAACAGACATTAAAATAGCAAAATCAAACAACTACCCAACAAAATATTGAATATAATTACCGTCGTCTAGTGGACATGATGTGGTAGGAGCCAAATAATTTTCGCTACAAACATTAAGGAGAATTAGTGTCATGTTTTTGATTTGGCTACCAACAAAAAACAGAGTGAACAAAATGGACACATATCATTCAATTGGGACGGACTTCCGTTTATGACCACAATTATCTGGTTTCGGATTTTCACAAATTTTTACCGTTAAATGTATTCACCCCCTCTCACTCACTCTCCACATTGAATAACTGACACAATTCGCATAAAATCATTGACTTTATGGTTTTCAAATAAATTTTCGATTATTTACATATGCATTTTAAAACCTCATAAATTAGTTAGAGCGCACTTTGTGGCGGTGATAAGTTCGCAGCCTTAATTATCTATACAAAAATACACTTAAACCCATTAACAGACACTTAATGTTTTAAACTTTTTGTTTCTCTGCTTGGTTTTCCTTTTTTTGTCAGTTTGCATATCCTCGCAACGTGCCATTGCAATGTGTGTCTGGGCCATTCCGTTGCATGTCTTGACATCATTTTCTGCCTTCTCATGGCAATTTCAACCTCGTTGATCTCTTTATGTTCCAGATAATTTCCTTTAACAACAACGAAACGAAAAGAAAGAAAAAAAAAAAACGAAGAATCGCATTTAGCATTTCATCGACTGCGGCCAGGTATGGGTAGTTATCTTGAATTATGTCATTTTAAAAATGTTTATTATGTTTCTGAACGTCCGACGTTCTTTTTTTAGATGTTTTCTTTTTTAAAGGAGGATAAACGCACAATTGTGTTTCCCCCTTCCTGTATGGAAACACAAAGTTATAAAGACGAAGCCTTACAGAAAATGTGCAAATGCATTGCCTCCACTTGCTGGCAATTTGCATTGCATCGTAATGAAAACGAAAGACTTAAGACACGAACTCTATGTGCAGAAAATTAAAGCTGAAGTATTGCTGCAATTAGATGTCAACATTATTGTGATTGAAATGGTTTGTTATGTTTAGTGGTATGTGTGGCTATTCTTTCATGAATATTCAAAAATTCTAATTAGTACATGTCGTGGAGATAGAGAAGTGTCTCTGTGAAATATGGAGAATGGGGTTAAATAACATACGACTGTAAATTATAATAAATTGTATGGGATGTTTTTGTTTATGTTTCGGATCCAATGCTAAGGACACAGTTATTTTATTATTGGTTATCAAATTAATGAGCTTTCTTGGCAAGGATCGGGAAAAATGGAAAAGGACGATAAAAACCTAGGAATATTGATTTTTCGTCTTATCTTAAATCTTATGAGCGACATTTTTCTGAATATTTAGAGGCCAAGATATGAGCGTGTTGTGGATGGATTAACAAAATATCGACGAAAAGGGCACATAAGAGGGACTTATTGTTCAAAAAAAAAAAAATCCCCTCAGCCATCACTAGAGGCATCTAACCGGCAATAAATGTAACTACAAAACTTGATTTAGCACTAACTCAACCTTCTTTGTTCTGGATTACTACGCAATAAAATTGTTCCCCAAAAGAAATTTCTTTCTATTTTCTGTTTTCAATAAAGCACATAAGACAACCATATTTTTAAAAAATAATCTGAAGCCCAAAGGGGTTTTTAAAAGAGTTGAGTTTTTTAAAGTCAACTTAACGCATAGGGAGTATATATTTAATATCTGAAAGCCTTCAGAACAGAATAATTAAAAAAGTGTCAGCCGGTGTTTTCGACTGATACCTACCCTCAGCCTATGTGTGTAGGACTATATTATACGATTTGTACATGGTATATATTTTTATCAAATAGTTCACCATCTGAGGAGAGGTACAAGAAGTGGTTGCTCTATAGCACCCATCATCTTACATCCGATGATGGGTGCTATGGTGCAAGTCAATGTATTACAATTCGATTCAAATAATATTTACAAGTTTCTAAAATGTTGACCGTTTGCGAGGGTAGAACCTTATGGAAATAAACGATTGGTTCCATCTTTGGACTCAATCCGCTTGACCGTTTGTGAGGATGGAAGATAACCAAATTGGTTCCATCGTTGAACTCAATCTGGGTTTGGTAAAAATATTAAGATTTGCAAAGTTTGGAATAAAGTTTGACTTAAATGCACATTAAGGACCTGAAATGTATACATCTAATGCTGATACGTTTTCTCGGGGGAAAATCAGAACTATGGGTTCCAAAGTTCAAGAAATACCCCCAATTTTCAGTAAATATCTTTAAGAATACCACTCAGAAACGTTTGAAATTGTTACTACAGATTGTCTTTTTGATATCGATGAGAACCTTTTTAATTTGTTTGAAAAGAACTTCGTATATCCGGAAATATGGGGTTTCAAAATTTGAAAATAATTTGTATTTGTTTGCCTTAAGAGACTCATATCGCATTGTTCTGGTTCAGCAGAAGTATGTAGGTATATGAAATCCCCTTCAGAATAATATTAATACTAGTATCTGCTCGCGTAGCACAATTTTTAACCTGTCCGTAGGAGGAAGTCTTAAAAACCCAGCCAAAGGCCGGCTACTTAGAAAAAATTAAATTTAAAGAAAATTCTGCGTACGTAGTCCAAAGTTCCACCTGTCCGTAGAAGAATGTCTAAAAACGAAGGCCGTCTATTTATAAAAAAAAAATTCAAATTATAAGAAAAAAATCAAAATGTTCAAACTGTAGTAGGAGTGGATCGACGAGTCCCAACTTCGAACTTTATCTGTGTACGATGTGCAACGTTTTTATATTCTTATGAGATGAGATTTATACGTTTTTAAATTTTGTACTTTTGTAGGGGATGTACTAGAAGGAGTCAACCGATAAGTCCCATCTTCCAATAGTATAAAATATTAGGTTGGGCAAAGTTTAATTCAAATCGGATAGTCCGTTCGCATGATATAAAATTATAATGGAATACTCGGCTAAGCGATGTCCGCTCGTTGCTAATCGGCTGGTTGGTATTCGGGTAATTGCAGTCGGCTCGAAAGTACTCGAATCGTAGGTATTCGGCTGGTTGCAGACAGTTCGACCTGCTGATGTCGGCTTGTTTGTGTTCGGGTGAATACTGCACTAGCGACACATCTTCGTCACTAGTAGTTCGTTAACGTTTGAGATCGACCCCTTCTGTATAGAAAACGGATATATCCATATATCCGTATGGTACTACGAAGTGAATGAGAATTATTGTGTACTTCAAGAAAAGTGTTTGCCGATAGGTGCATTGAAGATGAAGAGCACAGGTAATCATGACGGGCTTATGTTTACTGTGAGACGTTACTTGAGGTGAGTTGACATTAATTTGGGCAGTTCATAATGTATGAAACGGTCACGTTACAAATCGGCTACTCTCTTCGAGAGTTATTGTGCGCAGATGCTAGCAGGATAGTCCGACTCCAAAATGTCTGAAATGGATTGATCCAACGGAGCATGGTATTAGAACCGATATATCAGTGAGGCAAATTTTAATAATGAAAAGTTTACATTTTTTGGAAAAAATAGTGACGAGGCTCATGTACAATATGAAAACCAGTGAGCGGAGCAGTATGTCGGAAGGGGCCGACCATATGATACCCTACACAACTTCCACGAAAATCTAACTTTCTATGGTCCTATATTCCGAACTTTGGTAATATTTCGCGATCTAATTCTAATATTCAGTAGACGGGGACTGTACCTGTCCATATTCTCTTTACCGTGGGTTATGTTGTGATGTTAAGCTTTCAATTGTACGGTCAACTTCTCGGCTATAGGACCTTCAGGGGCAAATATATATACCATAGAATACAAATTTTGTAATTTTTCACACAAAGGTCAGTGTTCATTTTACCCGCTAAATATTGACCAATCCTTATCAAAACAGGCATGCTCCCCTTCCCCATGTAAAATTTCGCAATGATCTGGCAATGATTGCGGCCTCTGGAGCGACCTGAAAAACGGACAAAAATATTTGGTCCATTTCATCCCCTAAATATTAAGCGATCTTTATGAAAATTAATAGGGGTCTTCATTGGTCAGAACCCATCCTACATGCAAGATTGGTCCATAACTGTGGTCTGTATCGTGTTTACAAATTATAATGGACGGACGGACACACATGTCTACATCGACTCAGCTAGTCGAGATATGACGATCGGTATACCTAAAGGTGGATCTAGGACCAATATTTCGCGGCGTTACAAACTCTTGGGGCTGCACAAAGCTATAATGCCCCGACAACATAGTTGTGTAGGGTATAAAAATAAACAATGAAGGCAGTTATGAAAATATTCATTTGTAGAGGTCCTGATAAATTAGGGATTCTTCATAACTAGAGAGAAGATTAGATAAACGCTGTAAACTAACTCTTCGGTAATCTAAGTAGATGAGCAGGTGCTCATTGATTTGATCTGAATCTGGTACCTTCCCCACAAAATGTTTAAATTCTCGCTGAAAAATAGAAAAAATATGGAAAAATGGAATCTATTTTATTCGACGATCCACTCTTAATCGTATCTTTCCCACAAGGCGTCAACCTTTTTATCGGAGAACGGAGAATTTAATTTAATCGAACGGAGAATCTGACTGGGTAATTATTGATCCTATTTGCATGTTCGTGGTTTAAAAAAATGAAAACAAGTGCTTAGCAGTACCATTATGTTCGGAAAGTCCGATTTGGGCCAAATATGTACCGTTTTGTTATATGATTTGTTGCCATTATTAGAAGTCCTGCTTTCTATTTGCAAAAAACTTTAGTAGTCGATTTTCACAATCCTCCCTAGATACCATTTTTTTATCATTAAAGAAATTTTGTGATGCCACAAAAATATGATAATCGCTTGGTACCAGGTCCGGACCCTTGAAGTTTCTGGCGAGACACTGTAGATATGTGTGGCCTAGCGTTGACCTGGTGGAACACGACACCTCTCCTGTTGGTAAATTGCTATCCCGCTGTTGACAGAATTTAGCGTTTGGCCATATAGAAGCAACTCATAATAAATAATCCGCTTCCAGTCCCACCAAATGCATAGTAGAACCTTCCTGGCCGTTTGTCCTGGTTTAGCCACCGTTTAAGGTGCTTCACCGCTCTTTGACCACGATCGTTTTCGCACAGGTTTATCGTATGTGATCCATTTCTCATCTCCAATCACCATCCGTTTGGCTAAGGCTTCGCAGATGGAAATTCGACCCATCCATTTTTTGTTCTTTTAATTGTTGTGGCACCCAAACATCGAGCTTCTTTTTGAATCCAGCTTTGTGTAAATAGCTTAAAACAGTTTTATGGTCTATTTTTAGCTCCTGGGCGATGTTACGACTGCTAACAAGCCGGTCTTCGATCATTTCTCCGATTTTTTCGAAATTTTCATAATGGATTTCTTTTTCACCAACCTAATATATTGTTTTTGTGTGGCCTTAAATATATTGGTTGCCGAAAGTTGGCTACTCAAAATAACCAACATTTTAAATTTGGCGCCCAATAAATGTGTATTGCAATGTTTTACAATTATGGACCTGTTCCACAATTATAACATTCCGGTATCTATATATGCTCTCTTTATGCATGAGTATTATTGCCTAAAATGGCCAGTTAGTCCATCGTTATTTTTAAATCAAATTGGTTTCTTATCAAAAATGTGAACGAAATGTGTTTTATGCATAATTCGCATGCATTGAGTGGTGGTGCAAGCGCGTTAAAAATGCATTAAATAAATGGATATAATGCCATAATTTAAGCTTTGATGTGGTTGTGGTGGTCATCAGGCGGCTGATAACAGCTGTTTTAATGGATAACGGCAGCTTTACGCGGAACGTAAAAATAAATATGAGCCAATGTTGTATTCGCTTACACCGGGCTACCACATTAAACAGCCAAGGGGTTATGCTGCTTCAAAACTTTATTGGGTGTAAGGTAAAATGTGCTTAAGTGCTAATATTCGATTTCATGACAATATTTATTTTGTATATAATAATACGAGAGTTTCTTGTTATCTCTGTAAAATAAATTTAATATTAAAAAAATAAACAGGAAAAAAAGTTGGTTGAAAGAACCAGCTTTGTTTTAATTACTTGGCCTCCTGAGAATACCGGGCAAGTAAGGTTGGTGTGAGGGGACAAAAACAATTAAATTCACAGCATCCATTGAAGAAAAAACGGCAAGAAAATAATAACATTATGCCATGCTGTTTAACAAAAAGCATATTTTTGTTGCTGTTCTTCCCCCCCATTCTACTTCTGCTGAATATTCATTTAATTATGCCACTATGTTTGGTGTCCATCTCTCGGTCCCATTGCTGGGATATGTCTGTCCAGGCAGTCATTAGATTTCGTAAATGTTAGCAGCAGTGCGTGTGTGTGGGAATAAATTCCGAGTCACACTCTTTTTCTTTCCATTTTTTTTGCTTTCTTAAACAGCTTGAGTTAATGAAAATGAAATATTTTAAAGCCACAAGAAAACAAAAAAATTTAGACAATCAATATGTGGCAGCAATATACGAGGGTGGGGTAGGGGAATGATAAAATTCCAAACAGGAAAAAATTAATTTATATTTTTTCAGCCTCTTAAACACCCATAGGAGTGAAGGTTTTTAAAGAATATTTTTTCAATCCCTTAAAGATCCATAGGCGTGGATTTTTTAAACATTTTACCAGTCACTAAAAGACCCATAGGCGTGGATTTTTTAAACATTTTTTCCAGTCACTTAAAGACCAATAGGCGTGGATTTTTTAAAGAAAATTTTCCAGTCACTTAAAGACCCATGGGCTAGGATTTTTTAAAGAATATTTTTTCCAGTCACTTAAAGACCCATAGGCGTGGATTTTTTAAAGAATATTTGTTCCAGTCACTTAAAGACCCATAGGCTAGGATATTTTAAAGAATATTTTTTCCAGTCACTTAAAGACCCATAGGCTAGGATTTTTTACAGAATATTTTTTCCACAGTCACTTAAAGACCAATAGGCGTGGATTTTTTAAAGAATATTTTTTTCAGCCACTTAAGGATCCATAGGCGTGGATTTTTTAAAGAATATTTTTTTCAGCCACTTAAGGATCCATAGGCGTGGATTTTTTAAAGAATATTTTTTTCAGCCACTTAAGGATCCATAGGCGTGGATTTTTTAAAGAATATTTTTTTCCAGTCACTTAAAGACTCATAGGCGTGGATTTTTTAAAGAATATTTTTTTCCAGTCACTTAAAGACTCATAGGCGTGGATTTTTTAAAGAATATTTTTTTCCAGTCACTTAAAGACTCATAGGCGTGGATTTTTTAAAGAATATTTTTTTCCAGTCACTTAAAGACTCATAGGCGTGGATTTTTTAAAGAATATTTTTTTCCAGTCACTTAAAGACTCATAGGCGTGGATTTTTTAAAGAATATTTTTTTCCAGTCACTTAAAGACTCATAGGCGTGGATTTTTTAAAGAATATTTTTTTCCAGTCACTTAAAGACTCATAGGCGTGGATTTTTTAAAGAATATTTTTTCCAGTCACTTAAAGACTCATAGGCGTGGATTTTTTAAAGAATATTTTTTTCCAGTCACTTAAAGCTCAATAAGCGTGGATTTTTTAAAGAATATTTTTTTCCAAAAGACCATCAGCCCAATAGGCGTGGATTTTTTTAAAGAATATTTTTTTCCAGTCATTAAAGACTCATAGGCGTGGATTTTTTAAAGAATATTTTTTTCCAGTCACTTAAAGACTCATAGGCGTGGATTTTTTAAAGAATATTTTTTTCCAGTCACTTAAAGACTTTTTTTCATAATACAAGGCGTGGATTTTTTAAAGAATATTTTTTTCCAGTCACTTAAAGACTCATAGGCGTGGATTTTTTAAAGAATATTTTTTTCCAGTCACTTAAAGACTCATAGGCGTGGATTTTTTAAAGAATATTTTTTTCCAGTCACTTAAAGACTCATAGGCGTGGATTTTTTAAAGAATATTTTTTTCCAGTCACTTAAAGACTCATAGGCGTGGATTTTTTAAAGAATATTTTTTTCCAGTCACTTAAAGACTCATAGGCGTGGATTTTTTAAAGAATATTTTTTTCCAGTCACTTAAAGACCCATAGTCACTTAAAGACCCATAATCAGTCGAATGGACTGTAATATCTTATAACCACAAATACCCCCTAACTCATTATACCACCTCCCTAACTGCCCCATTTGAATATGCCTTAAATAACTGAGCAGCGACAACAACAGCAACAAAAACAAAATAAATAAATTTAATATTACATGTTAAACTCATTAAAAACCACACAACTCACAAAAATCGAATGAAGAAAAAAAAACAGCGGAGTGGACCCACAGCGACAATGTCGGTCTGGGACAACAGCGCAGGCGTCACCTTGCTTGGTCGGACACAACGGGTGTGTGCTTTAATTGCTCCAGTCGCCAACTTTTGTGGTTATTGTGGTCACATTGTCATGTGTCCATTGTCCAGTTAACCGAATGTCTGTGTCATTAGTTCGAAATGCAATTCGTTTTCGACGATCGGTACATGGAACAAAGCAAGACCAGAACATTCAGGTGTGCTGTTTGCGCTTTGTAAATGTTGTTGTTACTATATGTATTGCGAATTGAACTATTGTAAGGAATTTAATTAAATTAATATTGAAGGAAATATAAATAACTAATTTTTATGCATTCGTCATTAGTTTCACGTCGGATTTCAGTGTTATAAGATAGGAGTTCTAATGATTAGTGCCCTGCAAGTTTCAGTAAACTAATTAAACTATAGAATAGCTTCAATATATAACACTGAAAATGAATCCTACCCAGTGGAAACATGAAAATCCAAATTATGTTCAGTACGATTGAATCTACAATCTTTATAAGAAAATGAGCCCGATTCCATTTTTCATTCTATTCCATTCTTTTCTTATTTCAGACACGGTTTTCTACCTCTTTATTGGTGTTACAAAATTCGCATATGTATTTTCCAAATTATTTCGATATAAATGAGAAATACAATATATCAGCGAACCGAATGTTTAACATAGTATGAGATTGTTCTAATGACGCAAACCAAAAATATGTAAGTAAATAAAAAATGCAATACAAAGAAGTAAACATAAAATCAAAGTAGAAAAATCTTAATGACAAATAGATTCTGTGCCATAGAAAACTGTCACACTATTTATTTATGGCTGTTCAGTAACGGTGGCCGACGAAATCCATTTTCAAGCCGAAACTTTAATAACTAACAGCCTCTGTTGACCGGGTTCCACCATTTTTCTTTAAAAGTTCACTGCCTTTGTCTGTCGACTTCATCTTTCTACCGGCCAAATAATTCCTCTTTGGCGTCTGATATTTCTCAGCAAGTATGCTCATCTTTTTTGTTTTCGGATTTCTGATTTTTCGATTGATTATATCCTACCATTTCCTCTTTTGTATACCGACTTTACCTTCCGTCCGGTTTGGAAGATAAAGTCGTGTTCATCTCTCAGTATATTAATTTTCATCGTATCCTCAGCTTCAGCTACTTTCTGGGAATTGGAAATTTGTATATGTGGCCTCTCACTTACACTTTATCGATTTTTATTGGCATTGGCGACAATTTGTTTGGCTTACGTTTCACCTTTAAAATCTAAGGATTTCACAATGCTGTCTACTGCTTACGCTATTAATTCGGCTACTTTCGGGATACATCCTAGCTTAATATTCTTCCCCGAAACATGGTTTTTGAACGTTTCAATAGCACCTTTTGGCACCTTCATTCAATTTTTCGAACATAAAGAAAAAATACGTGGCCAACGATTTTCATTTTCGGATGGCCCATCAATTCTGCGCTTTAGAATTGATAGGTCATCCACCTATCGATTAATTCAGGTGAACATGCTGCTATGTGATGTACCATTCCGACATGATCATTTGCTTCAATATTTTTATCTCACAACATTTTTTATACCCTTAACCACTCTGTGGTACAGGGTATTATGTCTTTGTGCATATGTTTGTAACAGGCAAAAATAATCGAGATAGGCCTGAAAATCGATTCAGATTTAGATATAGATCCCATATATATTTTCGTCCGATTTCAAGTAAATGGTGTACCAAAGTCCCTATATATCTTTCGATTTGCACGAAATTTGGCACAGCGTAATGGATAAGGTCTAGAATGATGTGTACAAAGTTTCGTGAAAATCGGTTCAGATTTAGATATAGCTCCTATATATATCTTCGTCCGATTTAAGGTAAATGGTGTATCAAAGTCCCTATATATATTTCGATTTGCACGAAATTTGGCATAGCGTACTGAATTAAGTCTAGAACGGTCTGTGCAAAGTTTCGTGAAAATCGGTTAAAATTTAGATATAGCTCCCATATATATCTTCGTCCGATTTTAGGTAAATAGTCTACTAAAGTCCCTGGAAATATTTTGATGTGCACGAATTTTGGCATAGCGTACTGAATTGAGTCTAGAATGGTCTGTGCAAAGTTTGGTGAAAATCGGTTTAGATTTAGATATAGCTCCTATATATATTTTCGTCCGATTTTATGTAATTGGTGCACCAAAGTCCCTATATATCTTTCGATTTGCACGAATTGTTGTATATGGTACTGAATTAAGTGTAGAATGACGTTGCTAAGCTTCGTGAAAAGATCCATAGCTAGGCCGATTGACACAACGTACTGAAGTAATATAAATTAGCCTCCGGCAAGTTTCTCTGGAATCGGTTCAGATACAGATATATAACAATAAACGCGACGTCTGTTAGGATACATATGTAGAATATACCCAAAGTGGCGTAGGGTATCATATAGTCGGCCCAATCCGACTTTACTACATTCCTTACTGGTTTTGGTTTGAGCTCGTCATCGAAGACCCTCACGATCGTTTGTAGTTTTTTTCGAGCACAAACACATAGATCCCTGATTGGTCATCCGTGACCGATCATTAATTCTTATACCATCCACCTTAAGGTGGAGAGTATATTAAAGTAGTCCAACACCTCCAACATCTTGAAATTTTCACCGGAGAACCCATAAACTCGATTTAGCTATACCTGTATGTCTGTCATTCTATCCGTCTCAATAGAGCTTTAAAATTTTACGCTTCCATTGCTGCTATTCCCTCGGATGCTTGTTAGTGAAAATGAATCCACATTTTTGGTATGGCCCCCATATAACAGTATTTCCCAATATTTGGGGTTTTTGACTCATTTTTTACCGAATTGGATGTAATTTGAGTTCTCATCGGGTAGCACATCATTCTACCGAAAATCCTCTCAAATTTCGACATTTTGTGAAGTTTGGAGATGTTATTAAAAGAAATTGTATGTAATTTCATAATGATATATAATGCATATAAGGGTATCCCCAATTTTCGATATTAAGAAAATGTTCATTATCGGGTATAGTCTCCATATAATGATTTCTTATTTCGATGATTTCCGATATGGCTTTCAAACGATTCGTCTCCAATTTTGTACCAAAATGATCGATAAGTGCTAGTTGTATTTTCCAACCAAAGTTACTAACCTTGCCATTAGGAAAAGGCTTGGATTTGGCATTCTGAGACTTTCAGCATTCAACTTAACCATAGAGCATTCTCAATATAAGTCAATATTACTGGATAGTCCCATTACAAAGCACAATTGCGATTTTCGGTATATTGAAGAAAAAACTTTAAAAGTTTGATATTCTTTTTCTCCTGGCAGCAATTTACCATGACAGAGAGCCCACATATAAACACAGAAACAAAAAAATATGGATATTTTCAATATTTTATATATAGATATTTTTTCCGTATTGTACCCGAACCTCACTTAGATTGAAAGTAAAAATTCCTATTATCATGAGAAAGCCACTATTTTTTCCAAAACATGTAAACTTTTCATTAATATCAGAACTATTTTCCTATTTCGCTCTACTTTACCACTATTTCATCTTATGTTCCCTCTCTCTCTCATTTTTTTGTTTTTGTCAAAAACAAATGTATTCCTCCCAAGAAAAACACACCACCATTCATTGTTCGGTTGTGTTTTTTTTAGGTATCATCCTCCGCCTCTCGCCTAGCTTGATGTTTTTATTTTTGTAAACGTTTATTTGACTACTGTTTGTTTCGTTTTTCAGACACTCTTACCGGCTTCTGCTTTGGTGTAAAAAATTCGCATATGTATTTTCCAAATTATTTCGATACAATAAAATAAGTGTTGATGCGAACAACAAACCAATAAAGAAGAACAACGAATGACCCATAAAGAATAACAATGAATAAGAAAACATAAAATCAAAATAGAAAAATTAAAATAACCCTGTTCAACCATGGGAACTGGTGCCATCGTTTACACGTATAAAAAAGTTCGTTATCTGCGTTCTTTTTTAGTAAGTCATTTCATATGGCGGTTTCTCATTTCTTCTCTGAGAATTTTTTCGTTGCACACCTATAAATTAAAACGATAGAGTTTCTGTGTCATAGAAACCCGCCACCACCACCAAACACACACACTCTCCCTCTGACGAGAACCAAGTATTTAATGTTTTATGAATTGCATTCATAAAATGCAGAAATCCCGACTTTGGCAACACTTTCTGAACACTATTCATATAATATACGAATTATTTTTTGTACTGCAAAATTTTCGATCTTGTTTACGAAATTCTGAATGTCCATCGTAAAGGGTATATGTATACATTTCTATAATAATACATGACTCAAGATGGCTTATTTAAGATTCTGTTATCTAACATCAATTAAACCCAATAATTAACGAAATATGAATACTATAGAAATTTGCAAAACATATGCCACACACGGGATTTCATAGTATTTCCAACAGTTTTGTTCGACTTGCTCTAACCACCAGAATACAAACATGTATCGATTTACAAATGGTGTTGAACAAATGCCTTAGGAATCAAAATAAAAGACTGGGACGGACATATTTGGTATTGACACAACCATGTTCACCCAGCATAGTCCATTCAGATCATTATTTTCACAGCATGAAGACACAGTTACACTGTTCTGTGGAACAATCAGCTCACAGCTCTGGGAGAACAATGCCAACTCTTCGAATATTAAGTGATGGTGTTGTTGGTGCTGTTCAGTTTTTATTTCAATTAAACAAAAGGTAATTGAAGTAGCGGCCTCCTCTCATTTTTCCATTGTTTACCAGAAACAACAACAAACCAGCTAACTACAACAAAAAGATACACAAAGAACCTCTTTACTCGAATTTTGCCACTTATTGTTTCGACAGAATGGTTGGTTGACTGCCTGGTTATGTTGTAAGTATGTATTGTTGTTCTGTTTTTCGTGTTGTTTGATGATGTTGCACATGCCTCTGTTCCTTTTTGTCCGACACATAGTCCAATACTCGGCCAATGTTCATTTTGTCGATATCGAGGAGTTTTTTTTCAGCAATGGCTGCATAATATGATAATTGTTGCCAACAAACAATACTGAATGAAGAATTATCGCGTTTGTTAATCAGTCGGAGGATCTGTTGCGATTCAACTTTCAACTTCGTTGACTTCACACAATGGGTGCTGCAAAAAATCGAAGAGGTAGCATTTTTCGATGTTGGTGATGAGTGTGTGATGTTTTGGGTTTGATGGTGGTTGTTGTGTTTGGTTGGTTACTCAGGCGGTTTTGTTTTCAGATGTTGTTGATTGGTATGGATAAGATGGATAATAACTAGATTTATTGAACAATGGGACATACAGTGTTTCGAGGTGGGAAATATGGGGGAGATCAGTACCGATACTCACAGTCATTGCTACTACCTCTAGGATGTTAGATACTTAAAATGGTATATGGGGGTTCATGTTTTAGAAAAGCATTCACATAGCTGTAGCACCCAATTTACGGTATATCGGAAGGGTTTATCAAAGTGGCTGTAAAAGATTTTATGGCAAAAATTTGTCCCTATAAGTCCACGTTTTAATATAGGCTCAATTTAGGGGTCCGACATACATTACATATATTGAGGGTAAAGATCCAACCAAGGTCGCTGTATGGAGCTCCGGCTACCTCACTTTATTTCAAATTTTTGGATATAGACTCCATATAAAGGTCTCGATCGACTTTATTTTTCTACCGAAGTGATTTAATACTTCATTTAGGGTTCTCAGAGCGGATGCAACATTTCCGTCTAATCCAATTTTTCGACATGGCCTTCATATAAGTGTGTAGACCTATTTTACGTGTTTTGCAGGTTCTTGCTGTCATCTAAAAAAGCCTACATTCAAAGATTTCCTTCATTTTCGAACAGAATAATTCCAACCGAAGTTAGATATGTTGAAGGTATTTGTCTCAATTCCCAATCAAAGTAGCTGTAATTTGGTATGTCGCAGAACATTTTTCATATATGATAAACTTTTGACCGATGTGCAGTATTAGTTTCAGAATAGCAGGTTCAGACAAGATAGTCGACCTCCTCGCAGATTCTATATAGAGGTCCATGTATTAATATTTGTCTTTAATTTGGTATTTCAGGTTTTCAGAGTCTGTATATTTTACCACATTGTCCGTATAAGTGCCCACAGCGATTATAGGCTCTTACCGCATTTTCCAATATAAGTTTCGATTTTCAGGTTCTCACAGGATAATTAACTACTTAGAAGATTGTTTGATATGTTTTTTATAAGCACCATATAAAGATTCGATTTTCAATATTTTAAAGGTCCAATGCACATTTTCCTACAAAAGTGACTTTAATTCGCCAACAGTGCAGGTAATTTGATAATATAGTCCCTAGTTTTAAGTCCCGCCTCGTATGAGGTATTCTTAAGGTTCGATCTGTATTTCCCAACTAATTTTTCGTAATTCGGCATTTCAGGTTCTCAGTGAATGAAAACACCTTCTGTCAAAATCTCTTCAATAAAGGTCCACGTTTTGAGAATCTCTATCATTCAATTTTCAATCGAAGTTCTTGTACTTTGGCGTTTCGGGTCCACAGAGGAAGATTTTACATTTAGACCTATTTTAGGTATCTTCCACCGATATGATTGTAATGAGGGTATATACACTTTGATATGGTGAAAATGTGCCTCATCGAAATATTCGTTTTAGACCCCATGTTTCTTTGGACCAAATCCGTTTCAGAAAATTTGGAGTCGATTTACACATGTCCGTCTGGCTGGCGGGCTGGTGCGCACGATAACTCTTGAAGGCAGCAACCGATTTCATTTAAACTTTACACATCTTAATGTTTCGAAGATGGGGAATATCGATCCACTCCCCCACAAAATGGCACAATTTTGACTAAAAATTAATTTTATAATAATATGCAAACGCACTATCCGATTTTAACGAAACTTTGTACAATCTATTATCTTTACCAAGCCTAAATCAAGTAGGAAAATTAGACCCATTAGCCCACTCCTTCTAGTACCTCCCCCACATATGGTCAAAATTTTCAATATTTATAAATGCAATATCAGGCGAATGGAATATAATATTTCAATCAAACTTTGCACAACCTATTATCTTTACCAACCCCATATAATAATAAAATCTGGGTGTAATTCCGAATACCTCCGCAAACCACTGGCTGGGTGTATATATATGTCGGCAACACCGACAGAACTTTCTAACTTGTTTTGAATATATTTTTCTCAGGAGACCTCGTAGCAGAAAATTGTTCTTTAAGCTACTGGTTTTGTTATAACTTCTAATTAGGGATCCGCCACATGTTGACTATATTTTCCCTCCGAAGTTGCTATAGTTTGGCATTTGGGCATCTCAGAGAATGAAGGACTTCATTGAAGAATATTTGCAGTGAAGGTCACTTCAATAAAAAGGTTATGCCCAATTTTAGATATTAGATTTCATAGAGAATTAAAAATCCAATCAGTATTCGGGTTCTTACAGAATAGCAAAGTGGGTCTACGTTTTGATGAAGCTTATATCGAAACAAGGTTTCACAAATGTAAGGTAATTTTGAAGGTTCTAACAACATTATCCCATCGAAGAGATGTTAAGTTATCATTTCGGGTTCTCAGAATTTATAAACCCAAACAGAAAATTGATATATTATTCTGCATGGTCCCAATACTTATTTTTAGCCCCGTGTTCGGTGTTCTTAAAGTCGTCCCGTACCCTCTTTGAACATTGGTTTCTCAGCATATTAAAGGCCTTTTGCCAGAACATGTTTTAATTGAAATTAGATTAAAGTTCATGTTTGAGAATTTCGGCATATGTATATGTTTATATGCCGAAATTCCACTGGATTCCCAATATTCCCACATTGTAATAATTTTTATTGTATTATTTTATTAGCCTCAGATTCCAACGAAACTGGATGCATTTTTCTTATCCATAAGATTTAATTATTTTGCCGCGATTGCCAATCAAGTGGTGTTTGGAAGGGGAATTCCCTCCAAGCCATAATTTGTATCCTCCATAATAAGGTCACACCGCATTTTAGAAGCTTTGAATGAATTTGATTTGATGATTTGAATTTGCCGCATTTTACAACATAATTGGTTATAGTTTGGGGTTTTTTCAGATGTTAAATATAGGTCCAGTATAATGAAATGGCTGTAATTTGAAATTTAGGTCTTCAAGATGAAGAAAAATTGTATACTTTATTAGGCCCACTATGTCTTCCATCCTGCGACACTCCGACATTCTAGATGCGCCTACCTCGCTTGAAAATGAGTCTGCGACGTTTAAATTTGATGGGATTAATTATATGGGAGTTATTTTAACCATATGGCGGACCCAATGAATTTTAAAAGAAATAAACCTCATTTTTACCAAAGTGAGACTAAGGATAACCCGATATTCGGTTATCAGTGGATATAAGACGCCATTGGAATTTGTTTTCAGCTTTATATTTTTAAAGTAGCTCTACATGTAATGGTTGATTGGCATTCTTATTATTCTTATAAAATATTTCATTTGTCCGAACATAACGACTTTTAAGATACTTTCCTTTTTTCGATTCAATACACTGTGTCACCTATTCACAATAGTCTAGGTTTTGCTAATAAGCCGAGAACAAAACATGTTTACTTTCATTAGTTGTCTGCATACCTCAATTACTAACCAAAAATATGTTTGGGTTGTTATGGGTATTTCCACTTTTCCACAATAGACACACCCTTATTGGCATTGCATTTGAGTACACCTCAACGTATGTCATTTCCAATTTTCATCTACAGCTTATCACTCATGTTTTGTTGTCTAAGGTTTCGTATTTCCATCAACATTATGTCAAAATTCATATTGGCCTTTTTGATACGATTTTGACACGTGATTACATTGCAGATAAGAAGAGTTGACATAATGCATGAAGGATGGCTGAGTGGAGCAATGGATTTTTTATTTTTTGCAAGGTATTTAGACACTAAAGATAGTGGTTTGGGGTATATAAATATTCTGTACCGTGTATAACCATACGAAATATTTTAAAATTGTTTCTTGAATAGAATTTCAAGTTGTCATTCGTAATATAGGTCTATAATTTGGCATACATAGTTCCTATATAAAGGCCCCATCCTATTCAAGGTATTTGTAATATTTTCTGTATTTATATTTTTTATTTAAATCTTATTCAATACACGCTTTAAATATAACATATTTTTGATGCAGCATAAAAATCATTTAATATTTTATTAAATATAAAAATTCGTCAAAAACAAATTTCAGTTTGTTTACAATTCAAATTTTGTTACAAAACTACAACAAAGTGTTATGCGAGTATGTCAATATTCCAATAAAACACGCTAAGCGATAATAAAAGCAAAGTTTTTTATTATTAGTTTTATTATGATGACAGGCATGTTATGACTACAACAACAACAATCGCGTAGGGGGTTACGACAAAATATTATGGCCAAAATCAACAAAACTAAAGTAATGAAATGAATGTTTGTGTATCGAAAGAAGGGAAGGTATAACTTTGTCATCTAATATTATTACCTATTTTTATTTAAGGGAAAAAATAATATTTGAATAAATATTCCCAAATTGATTTTGAATGCGTGTTACATGGTATTTTATGAGCAACATGCTAATAAAATGTTTATGCTTCTTATAAGGGCAAAAACAAAGTGGCATTCATTACATTACAATAACCTATACCAAAAATATTGGACTACCATATTTACCGAATTTATCATACAAATAATTCTAAATTGTAGATAGTTTTTGAAATTTTGTCTCTCTTCTACTCGTAGTTTGGTATAAAGGGTTTTTGAAGACTGACATACATACATAGAAACCAGTGAGCGGAGCAGTATAGTCGGACGGGGCCGACCATATGATACCCTACACAACTACCATGAAAAGCAAACTTTCGGCGGTTTTATACTCTGAGACTGGGCAATATTTCGTGATATTTGCACCCTAATCGGTAAGTTTTTAAATCAACAACTCCACTTTGTAAGTCTTGCTTATTTTCCAAAATATTTTTTCCTGAAGTGAATTTTTACGCCATAAAATAAAAAATTTGTCACTTTAGGTTTTGGTTGATTTGACCCTCGGAAAATTGACCGATCATCATCTAAACAGCCGCTCTAAGTTTTGGTCAGATCCCCTTCACCTTGTAAAATATGTGATGTTCTGCATATAATAATTGCCTCTAGAGCGACTAGAAAATCAGACAAAATTAAAGTCTTCGGTTCATTGCACCCCCTGAATGAAATCTCAACTTCACCGAAAACCATAGGCGTCGTCATTGACCATAATCGGAAATTCATGTACAATTTAAAGCGATCAGCGCGACATTTCCGTCCTCTAATGGAGTAATAGTAATACTATGCACATAGTCACCTATACCTAATTACGTATAACTACCACATCAGAGTACATATAGCCATATAATTGGTATCAATTTGAAGGCCAACAACTCCCCTTGGATATACTATCAACTTCTCGGGTATATGTCCTTCAAGAGCAAGTGTATACACCCCAGAATAAACATTTTGTAATTTTTCACACAAAAGTCAGGGTCCATTTGACCCGCTAAATATTGACCGATCTTTATCAAAACAGGCATTCTTATTCTTAAGCCAGATCCCCTTCTACATGTAAAGTTATAGCATAATAGGGTCGCCAGCCAAAAAAATCATCATGCCACCAATGTTTTTCATCCCCAATAGGAATTTTCCACACCACACACACAATCTTTTTGCACAGTGTTATGGTATGTCTGAATACCACAAAAATAATTTATTACGTTATACATTCAACCATTCCGGTTTTGATACTCCCATTGATGACATTTATATGTAAATCCGATATATATTTTCATTCGAATGGTGCATCAAATGGTGAATTACACATGTCAGAAGAGCTAATCAAAATACACACCAATAATGACCATAATTAAAATTTTAGTTCCATTTAGTTCCTTTGTTATCTTATGGTACGTATTTCCAAAACTATCTCACATATCTCAACCCTACACATCAAGTCTGAACCAAATCTAGCTCTTTACTAATTTGGGAACCATTTATTACCTTTCATACTCTTGCAGTACATATTTCCAACATGAATTCCAAATTTCATGATTCAAGCTCTATACGTTCACCCAATTTCAGGATGCCAGCCCAATCGTTTCACCCAAATATTATTGTATAAAATCTAGTACTATTTAGAACTCATTAGTAGATATGCATATCCAAAACTTCATACATCGCCCAATCCTACTCCAAACAGTCAACCTAACATCAAATTTCAAGATTCTAGCTCTACCGGTTCATCCAAATCCACATATGGTACTCTTTAGTACAATTTTTCAATTTTTCAACAGTGGCCCTAACTCCTAATTTCAGGATTCCAGCTCAATCGTTTCACCCAAAATTCAAATTGTACCGAATTTAGTACTCATAAGTACTAATATTAACAGGTGAAAAAGCGTTAAGTTCGGCCGGGCCGAACTTTGGATACCCTCCACCATAGCTATACTGACAGATACATGCAATAATAATATAGGGAACATACCAAAAAGTGGGTATATACCGATAATTTTACAAACCGATTTATGTAAACCATTATGTATACCAAATACAAACTTCAGCAATTTTTAATGGGAATTTTCCTAAAATTTGTAAGATCCAAAAAGTGGATTGATACTGATAACGCATGGTAGAGTATAAAATCCTCAAACTACTGTAGTTTAGATTACAAAGTTATATGAGCCTATGCCTTAAGGGGGACCAATATTGATTACATGGTGTAGGAAATAGTGAATATTTGGGGATATCATTATATGAGGGCTATGCCTAATTAATGACCGGTATATGCCAATATTGAACCCAATATTTTAATTGTTTATCTCAATTATTTCCTTCAGGAGGTATCACTATATTGAGGAGATGCCTAAGTGTCTACCGATATATTTCATTATCGTCATGATTGAGTTTTCTTTTATCACAATGTCTTTAGAAGTCGGAATGCTTACAACAGATGGCTAAATAGTCTAACGACTACCCAACACACGGAACAAATCAGATAACTATTTTAATATAAAAAAGGGGGGTTATATGGGGACTACCCCTGTTAATAGCGTAAGAAAAAACAGCAAGGGCCTTTGATAAACATCCGAATATAGTCAGGTTTATTCACTAAAATATAATTTTAGGTTACAGATTGAAAATGAAAAGATATCAAAATTTACAATTGTAACAACAATTCAAGTTACAATGAAAAATATTTAAAAGTATATGAACAAATTTGAAGTATAGAACAAATTAAAAATCAAAACATACTTAGTTTAAATTATGAATAACAAGTTTAAATTTCACACAGTATAAATGTAACATCCCCGCCCCCGTGAATTGACCACGGAAATTCACTAATCTTGTAAGATATCCAATTTAGCCAGCTTCGAAATGGGTCTTCTTAATACTCCGTCATTTGTTTTCACATCTGCAGACCGAGCTACCCCATCCGAGCCATAGTATAACTTCAACACTCGACACCGTCTAGATTTTGATCTAGGCTGGTTTGCGTCACATATTATTACAACATCTCCTTCTTGTAACGTTTTTGAAGGTAGACACCATTTAACTCTTCTGGTTAAATCTGGCAAATATTCCTTTATCCATCGTCCCCAAAACCCGTTCTTCAAGTTTTGAAGGATTCGCCATTGCTTTCTTAAGTTGATCAATTTTATGTCATAGTCCCTTGGGGCCTGCGTTGAATTAGTGGATCCCAACAAAAAATGATAACGTACCGGGAACACTGCTCGTGTACCTTTATCGGCGGGATTTTGCGATGTGGCACACCATCGCCATTGTTCTTCTTCCGAATGTTCCAGAATTTTTGCTACCCTATTCGCTACGTACTGTTTATATTTTCGACGATCCGATTTGATCCACTGTATAACTGTATGGGAATCACTCCAAAAATGCGTTTCAAATTTTGTAACATCGTGGTTTTTTTCAATCGTGTTTTTTTAAACAAACTGCCATAACTGCTGCTTGGAGTTCGAGTCTTGAAACGGAATGATAACGAAGCGGTGCACAAGAAGTCTTTCCTATGGGCTATATGAGTTATCTTTTCCATAGTCGATATATGAATTTCGTAAAATATCTTTTTATCAACTCTTCCAACCAATTTCTAAATTTCTAATTTTGGAACAAATCATAAAATTCGCAACAAACCCATATGGATCGAAAACTGACATTGAAATGCTTAACAATTCTCTTTTGGTCGGAGCTCGCTTAAATGTAATGACTTCATTTGAAGCCTTGTGGAATTTTAGAACAAATATAAAATTATCAGTTTTGGGAACCCAGTGCATTCCAAGAATTCTCTCTGTGGTTTTATCAACATTTACGACACCTTCCTCCATTTTTATCCCAAGCCTCTCGGCTACATGATCTGAATTAGTAAGCAAATTATGCATTTCAAATCCACCCGATTTGTGAATTGCCCGTACTGCTTCAGCTACAGCGACAGCTTCCTCTTCCGAGTCGAAGCAGTCCACATAATCATCTACATAGTGTCTTTCCACAACTCCTTTCACTGCTCTCGGATACATATTAGCAAATTCTTGGGCATTCTTATTCTTTACAAATTGTGCAATTGTCGGGGAACATGTTGCACCAAATATGAGTCGTTGCATTACATATGTTTTCAAAGGCTTAGACGGATCACCATCTCTCCACAAAAAACGTTGAGCATCCTGATCTTGTCGCGATATAATTACTTGGTGAAACATTTCTTTTAAATCCCCGCACACCGCAAATTTTGACTGACGGAATTTTAACAGTATAGCTAAAAGGGGTTGATTTATATCAGGTCCTGGCAAGAGAGTTTTATTCAGAGAAATTGCATTTACTTCTGCCGCAGCGTCAAAAACAAATCGTAACTTATTTTTATTTGGATTTATAACCCCAAAATGAGGCAAATAAAAAGTTTTACAGGATTGAGTTCTTGCCTCCTTCTCCGACATAATTCTCGCGTATCCTTTATCAACATATTCTTGAATTTTATCCCGATATTCTTTGGCAAATGTTTCATTCTTTTCCTTCCATTTTTCTTTCTGGTAGTAAGGAGTCTTTTAAATGCCATATCGTACGATTCAGGAAGAGCGACGTTATCATCTTCCCAAAGTAATCCAGACTCAAAACGATCCCCCTTTTTTATTGTTGTACGATCCAATATTTCTAAAGCTCTCTCATCTTTCTTAGATATTAAATTCTTTACAGGAGTTTTTACTCCGAAAGTTTCTAAACCAAAATAACTCTTCATCATTTCATCAAGTTCCACTAATTTTTTAACATCCTTTTTAAATCCTCGATAGTGACAGGAATAGCTTTTTGCCTTTTTATTTTCTATCGGGCCATACAAAATCCAACCCAATCTACATTTTAAGGCTATTGGCCCTAATGGGCCAAACATTTTGGGTTCTATCAACGGGACGGTCAAAAAGGCGTGCGAAAGGCTTATTATCATTTTTGGCTTTACATTTTTGTAGTCTTTCAAGTTCATTTGGGAAAGTTGAAGATTCGGATATCTTACTTCTATGTATGTTGAGCTAAAACTCTACATAGGTAGATCTAAGTTTGAAGTAACATACACATTTTTCATTGGATATTTGGGCGTATCCATGTCAGCACTACTAATATAAAGATCAACGACCTGTGTTTTTTCTCTAGAAACTTGACTGTAGATCATATATGCATATATTTCCTCGTATCCCCTTGGTCCATACAATTTTACGGGGACAAATTGGAATAAAACAGATCCGCTCCCAGTAGTTTCGTCTACTAAGCAATTAAGTGCTGCGTTATTTTGTAGTTCAGAATCCTCATGAACTACCTTCTTCACTTCGTCGTGTTTGTCATCAACAGCATGCAACAATTTATGATGAAATCTTTGACATGAATTTACCCCGCATTTATTTTTAGAAAAGCATTTCGCCATTTGATGTCCTCCTTTTAAACATGAAAAACACGTTCCCATTGATTTAGCTTTTTCCCATTTCATTAGGAGGGGCAACTTTTTAAATTTCTCACAAACTGCCACATTCTTGCACTGATGACCACAAATTCTGCAGGACTTGTCTTCTACAGAAGAACTCACACAAGCATATCTCTTGGACCTTTTCTCAACAACTTTGTCGGAAGCAAGCAGTGAATCAGTTGCTGTGTTATTTACTTTGCGAATACACTGCATCCAATTCGAAAGGTCAACTATGTTCGGAATACGTGACATACTAAGACATTTTTCAGCCCATTGAATTCTTCTAGATATTGGCAATTTTGCAACTAATTCACTTAGTAGAATAGGATTAGCCAGATGATAGTCACCACCAGCCGATTGTACAAATGTTGTCATATTAATTATTTTGATTGAAAAGTTTAAGAGGGCATCAAAATCTGACTCGGCAATATATGGAAGCGCCCTTACCTTTTGAATCTGAGACTTAATTAACTGATCAGGTCTTCCATAAGTTTCAGCAAGGATATTCATAATTGCTGACACGTTCTTTGAGTTAGATAATAAAGGTTCCACGGTCTCATATGCTTTTCCATGCAAAGAACTTCGTAATCTCATGATGTTGTGCAAATCGGAATATTCGAATTCTGTCGTGGTGCAGTTAAATATTTCAACAAACGTTGTCCACTCTTCAGGGGAACCAGAAAACTTGGGCAAATCATAAATCTTTTTATAACTATGTGGCACTACGTTGTTAATAACTTGAGATGAGGCTTCAGGCACCGTGGTATTTGAATTAGAGGGTTCCACTAAATTATTTTGCATACCGGGAATACGCCCATTTATTCCAGAACCAGCACAACTTGACATTATTCCAACGGGATTCGAAAATGATGACGTTATCGTAGATGGAAGCACATTTACGGTTGATATTGGTAGCTGATTTATTGACGTGGCAGTATTAGTGGTGGAAACGATCGGAGTAGCCAAACTAAGAGAGGCTGTTGACTGGACAGAATTTATAGGATTGCAATTCGGTAAATTACGAAACGTTTCCATGGAAGCTAATGACTCGCGGATTTGCGTATTATTTGTCTCCACCAATGACAGTACAGCGCTCATTTGACGGGCTATCGAGATTTGCATTTCTTCAAACTGTTTAGCAAAATGTTGGGTTACCTGTTCAATACTACTGAATGGTCCGTTTGTTGTTGTTTCCTGACCCAATGGTGAATTCGTCGTTGTACTTTCCGAATTTCGTTCAATTGGTTCGCTATCAGATATCATATTTATTACTTCGGACCTTTCCGAAGTCGGTTGTCGTCGCGGAGAACGATGTAGCGGCATTTCGGCAGACGTAATTTTGCCACTACGTAGAAACATATATAAATTTCGCCTTGGATTAAAATCAATTGGCACAAAATCCAATCCAAAACGCCAGGCAATCGAAGGCCGATAATTATCTTTGATTCCAAGATATCAATTTTTGACTCGTATATACACCAAACAAGGTTAGAGGCCAAATTCTATATCCAAAATTCCAATTTGAATAAAGAAAATGTTAATAGCGTAAGAAAAAACAGCAAGGGCCTTTGATAATGGACTCATTCTTTTGCGTGGAAAACGGCAAAATTTGCTTTGTGTTGCGTATATAATCTCTCCTGAAGTACTTAGCCGATAGTATATACAAGAGAAGTAAATTGATACCAAATACAATCGAATGTGGGAGTTATACGTCAATATTTACAGGGATCTACTTATTCTGATATTGTTTAATATTACCATTACCCTAATAGAGGGCGGAAATTTCGTGATGATCGCTATGAAATTTTACATGAAGTTACAGTTATGGTCAAGGAAGGCGCCTACAATTTTCAGGGATAATCAGATGATATATAGGGGATGAAATGGACCGCAAATTTGTCTGCATTTCTAGTCATCCAAGAGACCGCAATTATTAGCCGGCCATTACAAATTTTACAGGGGAATGGGATCATGCCATCGAAAAACTATGGCTTTTTTGATAATGATCGGCCAATATGTTACAGATAAAATTTACAAAGACCTTGTGTGTAAAATAAAAGAATTTTAATCTTATAGCGCAAATGTTCAGACCGGAAAACATGATTCGGAAAAGATGCCAGGATAAGAAAAAGGTCAAGGCTCTAATCGGTCAAGAGTGTGCAAATATCGCAAAATATTGCCAATGCCCAGATATAGATCCACAGGAACTAAGTGTTGAGTGGTAGGGTAGGGTATAAAAATATAAAAACCAATAAGGAAAGTAGTAAAGTCGGACGACTATATGATACCCTTCACCACTTTGGGTAGGTTCCACATATGTATCCTAACATATGTAGAATATATCTGAACCGATTTCAGGGAAACTTGCCAGAGACTAATTTATATTACATCAGTACGTTGTGTCAATCGGCCGAGCTATGGATCTCTCCATGAAACTTTGCACACATTATTATAGACGAATTAAGTACGCTATGCCAAATTTCGTGCAAATCGAAAGATATATAGGGCCTTTGGTGCACCAATTACCTTAAATCGGATGAAAATATATATGGGAGCTATATCTAAATCTGTACTGATTGTCACGAAATTGTGCACACATCATTCTAGTGTCAATTCAGTAGTATCAATTCAGTACGCTATGTCAATTTTATATATTGACTTTGGTGCACCATTTACATAAAATCGGACAAAAATATATATGGGAGCTATATCTAAGTCTGAACCGATATTCAAGAAATTTTACACACAGCATTCTAGACCTAATTAATTACGCTGTGCCAAATTTCGTGCAGATCAAAAGATGTATAGGAATATAGGTTCACCATTTACATTAAATCGGACGAAAATATATATGGGAGCTGAACCGATTTCCGGAAAACTTAACTCACATCATTCTAGACATACTTCATTACGCTAATCCAAATTTCGTGCAAATCGAACGATGTATAGGGACATTGGTACACCATTTACATTAAATCGGAGAAAAATATATATGGGAGCTATATCTAAATCTGGACCGATTTTTCCCAATTTCAATAGGGTTCGTCTTTGGGCCTAATAAGTGACCTATGCCAAATTTCATCCAATTCGGATCATAAATGCGACTTGTACTTTGTTTACAATTTAACATGGACAGACAGACGGACGGAAATGCATAAATCGACTTAAAAAGTGATTCTATGCAAACATATGCACAAAGACATAATACCCTGTACCACAGTGTGGTGAAGGGTATAAAAATTTGGATGTTATCTTCAGGGAGGGAGGCACTAGAAGATGGGGACCTACAAGTTCTATCCTCCAACACTATACATGTTTGGTTCAAATATTAAGATGATCAAAGTTTATTTTAAATCAGCACAATTTTGATCATTTTGTGAGAGTCGTAATAGAAGAATTGGACCGACATTCATCATCACTGAATTTGATTTAAATTTGGAAGAAACATTTTGATGTGTACAGTTCGTATAAAATTGAATATTCCATTGAAAAAATTTCAAAATTTTGACCATTCGTGGATGAGGTAAAGAAGAATCAGAAAAATGGGTTTCATTATGGGACTTAATCCAGGTTTGGTAAAAGTATTACTATTTGCAAAATTTGGTTAAAATCGGCCATTCTATTAGTTTGGCATTTGATTAAGAAAATTTCAAAATGTTGACATCTTGTCTACGAAGAACAGGATGAAGTGGGCCGACGGGTCCCATATTCGGACATGGCTATGTAAGATAAAAAAGTTACAATGTACAAGGTTTGGATGAAAATGGATATTTCGTTCTCTTCATATGAGATTCACATCTTCTTTATTTCTCAGCAACATTTTAACCATTTTTGTTAGGGCATTACCAAAAGCAGAGGACCCACCTTTACCTTGCCATTCTGCGGACATGGCTATGTAAGATAAAAAAGTTACAATGTACAAGGTTTGGATGAAAATGGATATTTCGTTCTCTTCATATGAGATTCACATCTTCTTTATTTTTCAGCAACATTTTAACCATTTTTGTTAGGGCGGTACCAAAAGCAGAGGACCCACCTTTACCTTGCCATTCTGCAACCTATGCTATATTTCATTTCATTCGGACAGATTTAGAGTCCTTTGCTAAAATGGGATACATTTATGTAAAGCAATTTAAATCAAACTTGACACACGGTATTCTATATGCTGCAAATTCAAAATTTAATCGAAATCAGACACGCGTAAATTATTTGGTGCACAATTACCGGTCGAAACTGTATATGAAAGCTATGTCTTCATGTACACCATTTTCAACAAAAAGTTGCAACGTCATTCGAGTCTCAATTTGATACGTTGTGCAAAATGTTTGTGTCAATCGGACAAATATTAGAAGTTTGGTACACCATTCACCTAAAATCGGATGAAAATATATATGGGAGCTATAAATTTTATGCATATTCTCAAAAGGACCCATGAGTCTATCTCGTTTCCTTTTACCCGTTACAAACATATGCACAAAGACATAATACCCTGTACCACAGTGTGGTGAAGGGTATAAAAATAATGCTTTTAAATTGGTTTATGGAAAGACAACACATTTAGTATGTTAATGGTAAAATTTAAATTTAATCGATGATATTTATATATATATAAATACAAATTTACAAATTTTCATTATTGTGTATTATTGTTCAATGGGAGGCAAATCTATGTGAGAACTGTATCTAAATTTCAACTCATTTTCTGAATCTGAACAGAATTTGTCAAACTTCAATAGGGTTCGTCCTTGTGTCACTAGTGCCAATTGTGCCAAAATTCCTTGAAAAATACATGGACAGACAAAAGTAGAGACGAGCGCACTCTTCGAAAGTGAACGTGAATCTATGTAAATTCACAAAAATAACCACATGTCTACTCCATTTCCTTTTGCATTTTATAAACAGACATATACTTTAGTATAGAAATATCGATCCGAACGAGCCATTTATGTAATTTTAATCAGATAACTGAGGGAAAAATGTGTTTTATAATTCCATCAGCCTTAAAGCTAATCTACTTTATGTATCATATTCTAAGGGTTTATATCTGTTGGCAACGCCGATTGATGTTTTCTAATCATGTATTTTCGCCCATGTGCTGCATTTCGAGTTTGCTCGAATGTGAAACGTTTTCCCAAATTTGGTGTGCTCCATTCCGAATTCCCAAAAAAATATTGGGAATAATATAGCCATGTGGATTGAAAACGAAATGAGATCGTACGTGTTTTTCTGGGCACGTACAAGTTGAAAAGAACGCTGAAGTAATATTTAACGTGTTTTTACAATATTTATTTAAAAAATACAGTATTTACATTAGTTTTTATAGTAAAATTAAAGAAAATAAAAAAGGGCTCATTTTATCAAAAACAGCGCTTAACATTTTTGAGATCAATTTGGCAACTCAACCACAATATGATCAAAATAAAAATAGAATCTATAAAAAAAAATCTACTTTTAAGATTTCCAATAATCCTTTTAATAATGTTTCTTGCAGATGTGTCCACTTTATTATATCGATCTTGACAAGATCCATGCTCCACTTGTTTATAGGGCGTCAAAAAAAAAATGTTTCTAAAGCGTAACCACTGTCTCATACAAGCCAACTATTTTGCGTACCATTTCCTCTTTTGTTAATGCGGCCTAGCTGCGCTCATATGTCAAATAAAAGCATCATGGCTGGATCCTGGTCTGGAGCTGTCCACAGCTTGCACACACTTTGTCTTTCAGGACTTTCATTACTCTCCACAATATTTTACACATTGTTGTGCGATCAACACTTATATTTAAATCATTTGCCACAACCCTCTGAAATCCACCAACAGCCAGAAATCTTAAAGTACTTGCTAACTGGAGGCTTTCGGGAATGGCACCCTTGTGTATGAAAGGACCACTTCTCTCAAAATATCCATAAATGCTTATTTCAATACGTTCCAGTATCATTAGACTTTTTCTGGTAGAAACCAGGGCAATTAATAAGCCAGCAGGCATATTTTTTTTCTTAATTTTGTTTGTAAACAAATTGCAAATTCCAATGAAACATATGTTTTTTATTGAACACATTTCGTAACATATTGAACACAGCTATGCTTTCGAATCGCACTTTCGCTCGAAATTGAGCACACCATTTTGCACAACATGGGAATTTAAAAAAGTATGGGAATTCAAAAACTCTCGGAACATGTCACATGGGCGTTTATTAGTCTTAATTTCAGCAATATTGAAAGAAATTTAAAATACTATTGAAGGAATATATTTATTCAGTATTATTGAAAGTGAGAAAAAGTTAAATTAACGCATATGTCTAATGGACATATATGGCTAATAGATACCATAAAAAACTCTGTATCCATTTACAAACGAATATTTTGTGCCATCAATTGCATTTATCATTAAGATATCAATCAACTTTTAGAGTTATTATTATTTTATTATCTTTAACATTAAATGAAGATTTACACAAATATTTTCGTGTTTTGTGTTTTGTTGTTGTCATTTTGACTATGATTCATTAATTTGCAGTTATGCAGATAAATGTACAACCATTAAATTGAATGAAGTGCGTCCAGATGACGCCCTCGGGCACCCATTTTTTTATAGACATATGCAAAAACACGCACACACATACACCACTACCTACATATACAGTGAGTGTAATAAGTATTTTGCCTCAATAAAAATTTGAAAAAATTCCAATATATACGCCTAAAGCCAGCAAACTAAAGATGTAAAATGAATTATGTATGATGGACTATGTTTGTGGACATATTTAGATCGTATTTCTGCAATAATCACAGCGTAAGACCTATTGATCTCGAAGATATCGGCCGAAATATATAACAATCCAAAAATGTTTATCACAAAAAAGTATTTTGCTTTTTATTATTATTTTAGAGAAAATTGTTACATAGAACACGTTTGGTCTTTTTATAGTTACCATTGCGGGTAACGACATACTATAAGTGATTTGGCAACGATTCCAATAAACCACGGCATTTTTTCGCGAGTATTTTCTCACATTTACGTTCAATACATTCTCCAGCAATATTTCATTTAATATTTCGTAATTTCTCGTTCTAATCTCAAAATCAGAGTATTAAATATAGTTGTCGCGGCTTCAAAACATCCCAAATATGTTAAGAATAATAAAAAGGAGGTTTTACAAAATATATCGCGAGGACAGGACTTTAAAAACTATTAAAACCAAAATCCGACAAACAAATTATTTAAAAAAATATCGCGAAACCCCATTTTTCTAACTTCGAAAACTTTATGGTTCATTATTACTGATCTAGGAACCAAAATATACTATGAAAATAGCAATTAGGAGGTCAGATTCAAAGATATGAACGGTTTTCTGGCAATATAAATACATCTTATTTCGAAAATAAATAGATCGAACCGTTTATTCCCTACTGCATTTTATTCGCAACTGATGGTGTTAATCGGAGATAAAATATAGAATGCGTATTCGCCACCAGCAACCACAGTTTTTCAAAAGACAATTGGATTTGACGAATAATGATGTTTTCTCCCAACTTCATGTATTGTTTTTTATTACTATTGCTTTAGAACTGTTCATATCTTCATATCTGACCTCCTTATTGGTATTTCCATTGCATATATTGGTTCCCAGATCAATATTACTGGACCATACAATTTTCAAAGTCGGAAAAATAAATAAATTGTAAATTTTAAAAGACTAAACGTGTTTTATGTAATATTTTTTTCTAAAATAATATTAAAAAGCAAAATACTTTTTTGTGATAAACATTTTTGGGTTGTTATAGATTTCGGCCGATATCTTCGAGACCAATAGGTCTATCGCAATGATTCTTGCAGAAATACGATCTAAATATGTCCACAAACATATTCCATCACACATAATTCATTTTACTTCTTTAGTTTGCTGGCTTTAGGCGTATATATTGGAATTTTTTTTAAATTTTTATTGAGGCAAATACTTATTACACTCACTGTATATATTTGTATATATGTGTGTGTTTGTTCACACTGCCATGGGCTGCAAAACCAAAATCATCACAGAAAGCAATTAGTTTTCCGCACATCACACGGTAATGCCATATTTTATTTTAATTGTTTCCAATGTGTCACTCTCGTTTTGGCGAGAATTATACTTGGCTACGTTTCCAACAAATCCATTACAAATCAAAATGACATATTAAATGCAACTGCCAAGATCTTGATTTTTTGTCGGAGGACCAGAGAACCAATCGACCGACCGACCAACGAACGACACCCATCCTCTGCTGTCAGATGGTTAACATTGGAACCGTTAGCAATTCACATTGATCCAGATGGTGTCATCGCCGAAATGTGGTAAACAAAGCGAATTGTGCAATACAAAAAAATCGAAATACTGAAACATATTTATTTATTTAGGCTTGACGTTCTTTTTTTTCAATATACGGTTTGTACTGCTGTGCAATTTTTTCAATATTATCAAACGGATGAAAGCGTCATCTCCATCAACGCGATTACCGCCAACATCAACGACACCCGATGTTATTTTATTTTATATTTAACAAATTAACAGTTTTTTCATTCACATACAGAACATACAAACACACACACAAGCGTGCGAATAATATAATAAAATAGGATAAAAAATAAAAACAAAATTTATATATGATTGTAAAGGGTTATGAGAATGAAAATTTATTATACAAAGGACTAAATATATTATGAAACTCAGTAGGGAAGAGTCAAAAGTCGATGGGCCTTACTTTATGATACTCAACACTACTTTGGGTATATACAAGTGATGCCACCAATATTATTATTAAGTTACAGTAATATATATCGATTTAAACCATGCTCAGAAAATGTCCTTCTCTATCCGGTCTATCGGACAGGCGTAGTCACTTTGGAGGACATTGGCATGAAATCGAGCGAAATTAAATATGCCATCTATATCTGTATTTGAACCGACTTCAAAATCTATGCAATATGTCATAAATATCGGACAGATTTACAGACTAGGAGAGAGATCTAAACGGCTGAACCGAGTTGGAAAATAACATAATATAGACTTAATTCTCCTCAACCACGCAAACGATAGGTATTTTAAGGAAACAATGGAATTTATATGAAATTAAAAGAACCTATTTTGTATTTTTATACCCTCTGCCTTATGTCTAATGAGTTTTTTCTCAAATATAAGTTAATTTTATGCAACTATATAAGCAGTGACAGTTCAGAAGGGATAAAGGCTGCAAAAGACCATCGGTTCGTACTGATTCACAAATTATCATAGCAATAAAAAACCAGTGAGCGGAGCAGTATAGTCGGACGGGGCCGACCATACGATACCCTACAAAACTATCACGGAACTCTAACTTTCTGTGGATGTTTATTCCGAGCCTGGGGAATATTTCGTGATATTTGCTCCCTCTTGCCCTCTTGCCGGGGGTCAACAGCACCTCTTCCTTACGCTAACATATATTCCGATTATTACCAATATTCAGTACAGCCCTTTTTGGTCCACTTAATCCCAAAATTATTACCTGATCATAACAGAAATTTATAGGCATTGTCCTTGACCACAACTGGAATCTAATGGAAAATTTCAAAGCGATCAGCGCTATAGGTCCGTCCTCTAGTGTGATAATGAGTTACTAAATAATATCCCAGTACGTAAGCACCTGTAAATATTTAAGTGTATCATACACATCCAAGTACATACGACAATATAAATGGTATCAATTTAAAGGCCAACCACTCCTCTTGGATATACTATCAACTTCTCGGCTCTATGTCCTTCAGGAGTAAATATATACGCTACAGAATACAAATTTTGTCATTTTTCACACAAAAGTCAGGGTCCATTTGACCCGCTAAATATTGACCGATTTTTATCAAAACAGGCATGCTTATTCTTTGGCCCGATTCCCTTCTCCATGTAAAAATTCGCGATCTTTGGGCCATAATTGTGGCCTCTGGAGCGACCAAAAAATCAGATATAAATAAAGTTTTTGTTCCATTTCATCCCCTAAACATTAACCGATCTTTTTCAAAAGCAATAGGGGTCTTCATTGGCCAGAATCCATCCTACATGCAAAATTTCGTGAAGATTGGTCCATAACTGTGGCCTGTATCGTGTTTACACATTATAATGGACAGACGGACGGACGGACATACATGTCTAGATCGACTCAGCTAGTCGAGATATGACGATCGGTATACTTAAAGGTGGGTCTAGGACCAATATTTCGCGGCGTTACAAACATTTAGGGCTGCACAAAGCTATAATACCCTGACAACATAGTTGTGTAGGGTATAAATACCCACATAAGAGTTCAACGGAAATTGTGAGAGCTCATCGTTGGATATAGCCTCAAGAACAGAGCGTGGACGAGTTGTGGTAGAAGGCCTACATGCCCGGAAATTATCAAGAAAATTCTTTTATTTCTGAAAAGAATTGGAAAGAACGATTGCCCTTCGCAAAAGCTCATACTAATTAGAATCTCACTCAGTGGAGAAATATATGCTCTCGGATGAATTAATGTTAAATATTAATAACTCAGACATGTATAAATTACGGTGAAAAAGTCCAAAAATGAAAGGACCATGCCGCAGTATTGAAAGTGCACTGGTAAGCATGGACGAGGGTCAATAATAGTATTGAGCCGTTTTTCTTATTATAGAGTTCGATATATTTACGAGATTTATGAAGTAATTGTGTATACAAATGTGTTGGAAACGCTATGGTTCCCTTCGCTCAAGAACCACCATTGCTGCCCATAATACCCGGTAAATTGGGTAAATACCCATTTGTGGGTATTTACTATATTGAATCGGTAATACAACATCTTACACACTATTTCCGGGTTTCTGTTATCAAATAGATTTACAATGGATACTTTTACCCGAAATACCCGAGTTTTTCCCAAAAATTGGGTATAAACTCCTTAACTGCCGAACCATTTGACATAGGCGGCCAAAAGTTTGCATACATATTTTTAATGTCAAAGCAAATATAGAAAACAAAAATGGGGTCCCTGGGTTTTGCTATAGCCCCCATATAACCGTATCTCCAGATTTAAGGTATTTTTTTGTCCATTAGACACATTTTACAACCAAATTGGCTGTAATTTGGCACATAGTGTACTTTTTCGATACCAAATGACATAGGCGGCCAAAATTTTGCATACAGGTTTTTACTGTCAAAGCAAATATAGAAAACCAAAATAGAAAACCAAAATGGGGTCCCTGGGTCCACATTTTACGATCAAATTGGCTGTAATTTGGCACAGAGTGTTCTCCTTGCGTACCAAATGTCCATGGAAAAATTGATGTATATACAGGGATACAGGGTATTATGTCTTTGTGCATATGTTTGTAACAAGCAAATGGAAACGAGATAGATAGATGGTTCCTTTTGAGAATATGCATAGAATCACTTTCTGAGTCGATTTATGCATGTCCGCTCGTCTCTCCTTGTTAAATTGTAAACAAATTACAGGTCGTATTTGTAATCCGAATTGCATGAAATTTGGTCTTGCTCATTTATTTAACCCTAGGACGAACCCTATTGAAATTGGAAAAAAATCGGTTTATATTTAGATATAGCTCCCATATTTCGTCCGATTTAATGTAAATGGTGTACCACAGTCCCTAAATATATTTTGATATGCACGAAATTCGGCATAGCGTACTGAATTGAGTCTAGAATAAAGTGTGATAAGTTTCGGAGAAATCGGTTGAGATTTAGATATAGCTTTCATATATATTTTCGTCCGATTTAATGTAAATGGTGCACCAAAGTCTTTCGATTTGCACGAATTTTGGTATAGCGTACTGAATTAAGTACAGAATAATGTGTGCAAAGTTTCGTGAAAATCGGTTAAGATTTAGATATAGCTCCCATATATATTTTCGTCCGATTTCATAGAAATTGTGAACCAATGTTCCTATGTATCTTTTGATGCACGAAATTTGGCATAGTGTATTGAAATGGGTCTAAAATTAGGTGTACTAAGTTTCGTGAAAATCGGTTAAAATTTAGATATACCTTTAATATATAGTTTCTTCCGATTTAATGTAAATGGTGCACCACAGTCCTTATATATCTTTCGATATGGACGAAATTTGGCACAGCGCATTATTTTTTAATTAATCTAAATTAATATTTAGAAAGTTTTGTTGAAATCGGTTCAGATTTTGATATATTTTCGTCCGATTTTAGGTAAATGGTGCGAAAAACTCCCAATGTTTGTCCGATTGACAAGACATTTTGCACACCATATCAAATTGACATATCAAAAGACTAAAATGACTTTATTGCGTTTTTTGTTTGAAATTGGTGCAGATGCAGACATAGCTTCCATCTATATTTCGAACGTATGTCTGATTGAGTTTAAATTTTGAACAGTGCCGCATACTGAAGAGCGTATACGAGTTTATTATACGCAAACGACTCTAAATTTGCCGAATGAAATTAAATACATCATAGGTTGCAGAAAGGCATGTGTATGGTTTGATGTTAGTCAGTTCACGTATAGGTAAATTCGTTCAACTTCATGTCACTGTTCCTTCGAGAGATCATTGTCATGAAATTGTTTGGATGCATATGTAGAATATACCCAAAGTGGTGAATGATATCATATAGTCGGCCCAGTTTGACTTTACTGAATGAACTATAATTCAGTACTTTCCATCCATTTTTATTTAGATTCAAAAAAGCTAGGAAATTATATATTAGTTCAACCAAAAATAATGAATTTAGTGAATTATTAGTAAGAATTTCCAAACATTGAATGAACACAATCTGTAACCCACATTCAAAATATAGACTCTCATTTAAATGATGTTACAGAAATCAGCTCTGCAAACTAAATACGATTTTCCCAGGGACCGAAAATAACAGTTATGTTTGAAAATGCGAAAAAAAACTCTTCTTGTTAGAGACATGGGACACCTATAGTATCATATACCAATAGATTCGTTTTGAGGAGCCCATTAAGGATATTGGGTGATCTTGAGAAAACAGTCTCAGTTCCGATGTTAAAACTTATTATTCAACAGAAAAAATAAACGTTGATTTTAAACTGTTAAAAATTGTTTTTATTTTTTCCGTCAAAAAAAAAAAAACTCTTTTTACGTAAAAAAGCTTATACAACTTGCAATTAGTTATAAAATTACAATTTATAAATCACTATCCTTATTACAATAAGGGTACACATAAGTGATCAAGAACAAAGGTAAAAAATATTTCTTATAAAATTTAAAAAAGATAGTCTAGTGCATAAAATCAAGAATATTAATTAAAGAATCATTCCCCTGACTATGAGGTCAAAGGTCAAATATTAGGTCAAATATAACTGGTACCAAACTCTATATGTTTATTTACGTAAAAAGAGTTTTTTTTCTTGACGGAAAAAATAAGACTCCCAAAAAGAGTTTTATTTTTGACGAAAAAAAATAAATAAAAATCGCAAAAAGAGTTAATTTTTAACAGTTAAAAATAAACTTTTTTCGTTAAAAAATAAATAATTAACGTGGATTTCTTATTCAGCTGACTGATTCAATATTATAATCGTTACGGTCCCTGGAATTTCCTATACGATCGCTTGTCAATGCCATTTTTTCTCACAATCCTTTGCTCAATAGTTTCCTTTTCTTACGCAAAATTCGCCAACATTAAAGCCACTTTCTCATTATTACATTTCGCTTTTTTCATTTGCTATTTAATTCACCCTTTATATTGGAATATAGGCATTAACATGGCGAATAAAGCTCACACATATAGCGGAAAGACTAATTAAATTATTCACATATTGTGTCGCCACAAATGGTGGAAAATAACAGAGACAAAAAATGCACATATAAATGAAAATATTCGAAATGAAAACGTAGGTAAAACAACAACAAAAAACGCCGCATTTTTTCATTGTAACAGATTTTCGATCATTAACGCATCATTTTTGTATCTGTTTTATACAAATGTCCTGGATTGGCAGTGGCGCATACTGCTTTTCATGCAAAATATTACTCTGTGTGTATGAGTGTGTGTGTGTGTGTTTGAATGTGAACGAGTAAATATTTCAATAATGTTGCAGTTATTGTAAGTTTTCTCCTCGGCGAACGCGAATAATGATGTTCGTAATGTTCAAATGGCGATAAACGGCAAATGACTTACATGCCGTTGTTCAGTCAAGTCAATGATGACCCAGTTGGAAAAAACATTGACGACTGGAGGAAAAAATTACATCGCTGAGTCAAGCGGCTGTGGATTTTTAAAGAAGGACCATTACAAACGTGGTTTTTTTAAAGAATATTTTTCAAGGACCAACACAAAGTGAAAATTGTTCAAGTCTTACTACAACCGTGGATTCTTTAAAGAACATTTTTTCAAGGACTAATACAAGTTGTGGATTTTTATACCCTTCAACACACTGTGGTACAGGGTATTATGTCTTTGTGCATATGTTTGTAAAAGTCAAAAGGAATATGCACAGAATCACTTTCTGAGTCGATTTAAGCATGTCCGTCCGTCTGTCCGTCCATGTATTTTTGTTAACAAAGTACAGGTCGCATTTATGATCCGATTTGGATGAAATTTGGCACAGTTCACTTATTTGGCCCAAGCACAGTTCACTTATTTGGCCTATTGAAATTGGAAAAAATCGGTTCAGAATTAGATATAGCTCCCATATATAGTTTCGATCGTTATTATGTAAATGATGCACCAAACTCCCAATATTTGTCCGATTGAGGCAAAATTTTTCACAGCGCACTGAATCAGGTCCATGCTTATATGTGCCGAGTTTTGTTGGAATCGGTTCAGATTTAGATATAGCTCCCATATATATATAGTCGTCCGATTTGACGTGAATGATGCATCAAACTCCCAATATTAGTCCGAAAAATTTTGCACAGAGTTCTGAGTTAGGTCCAGACTGATGTCTGCTAAGTTTTGGTAAAATCGGTTCAGATTTATATATACCTCCCATATATAGTTTCGTCTGATTTTTTGGTGAATGATACACCAAACTCCCAATATTTGTCCGATTGGGACAAAATGTTGCACAGCGTACTGATTTAGGTCCAGATTGATGTCTGCGAAGTTTAGTTAAAATCGGTTCAGATTTAGATATAACTCCCATATAAAGTTTCGTGCGATTTTATGTGAATGATGTACCAATCCCCCAATATTTGTTCGATTGGCACAAAATTTTGCACAGAGTTCTGAATTATGTCCAGACTGATGTCTGCGAAGTTTTGTTAAAATCGGTTCAGATTTAGACATAGCTCCCATATATAGTTTCGTCCGATTTTATGTGAATGATGCACCAATCTCCCAATATTTGTCCGATTGGCACAAAATTTGGCACAGAGTTCTGAATTAGGTCCAGACTGATGTCTGCGAAGTTTTGTTGAAATCGGTTCAGATTTAGATATAGCTCCTATATATAGTTTCGTCCGATTTTTTGTGAATGATACACCAAACTCCCAATATATGTCCGATTGGGACAAAATTTTCCAGACTGATGTCAACGTTCGATTTTATGTAAATGGTGGTTACACGAAATTTGGCAGAGGGTATTAAATTGAATATAGGGATTACAAAAAACAAATGGAATGTGCAACGGTTACTTAATTGGGCCATGTGTTTATATATAGCTCCCATAAATAATTTGACTCGATTTCATACAAATGGTACACTAAATAATCCAAGCCTGTCCGTTTGACATTAAATTTTTCTTTGATTTCAGAATGGTATGTGCATGGGGTTTTGCAAATGGTTCAAATATTTATCTAGATAGCACATTTAATTTCGCCCGATTTCATCTCAATGGTACTCCAAAGATTATATGAGCGTTCTATCTACAGGATATTGTAAATATGAACATGTCTTGCATGTACCCAAAGTGGTGAAGGGTATCATATAGTCGGCCTTGCCCGACCTTTGAACTTTCCTTACTGGTTTAAATAATATTTTTTTCAAGGACCACTTAATACGAGGGAAGATTTTTAAAGAATATTTTTTCAAGGATCATTTAATACAAGTCGTGGATTTTTAAAAAATATTGTTTTAAGGACCAGTCAATACAAGGCGTGGATTTTTTTTAAAGAATACTTTGTCAAAGACCAGCCAATAGAAGGCGTGGATTTTTTAAAGAATATGTTGTCAAGCACCAGCCAAGAAAAGGCGTGGATTTTTTAAAGAATATTTTGTCAAGGACCAGCCAATAAAAGGCGTGGATTTTTTGAAGAATATGTTTGAAAAGGACCAATACAAGCGTAGATTTTTTAAAGAATATTTTTTCAAGGACCATCTACACAAGAAGTGGATTGTTTAAAGAATGATTTTTCAATGGCCATCCATTCTAGGCGTGGGGTTTTTTAATAATATTTTTAAGGTCCAATACACAGTATTCTTCATTTTAATCAACATTTCCCATTGGGTACCTTTCCATTGCCCTCGTGTATATATTTTCATAGGCCTTATGAAGACAATATTTACATTTTTGTTTTGTTTTACTGATGATTACCTTTTAATATCACAAAAATTCCCCGGAAGATTGCAATAACAAGAAAACAAACAATTGCAGGCCCACACACACATATATTTATATTTGTGCATATGTATGTGTAAGTACAATTTGGCCAATTGGCAACATATTGTTTGTGACGAGTGGCTATTTTTCGCTTTCATCATTTTCCCACCTTTTTATTTTCTCCCACAATCAGTTTCCAAAGTTTTGTCGAGGCATACTATTTGTCCACCGTGTGTGTGTGTGTTTGTTATGTGCATGTAACCATTGTCGTTCGAGTCCGACGACGACCACATATTGCCATACTTCCGTAATGATCCATTGGATTGATGCTGGGGCGAATTGATGTTTGCTCATCCACATGTGTCCGTTTCAGCAACGAGTATGTAAATGATGAGAGACAATTCGAGGCCATAATTGAATGTGGTTGTAGGGCACCGTGGAGTATTGTTTTTTTCCTGTATGTGTGTGGCGATGCAAAGTGTACACGTTTGTGTACATGTGTGTGTGTGCACTTAGGGTTGCTGATGGCTGGCTTTGTCGTATGTCATTTTGTTGTTTATTTTCATTTTTTTTCTGTTTTTGTTTCGAGCAGAGACATATGTCATTAAATTAATTTGTCAAAATATAAGAGCAACATTTATTATAAATATATTTTCCGGGCTTCTATTCATTCTGTGTTCGTTGGAAAGATTATTCATCCATCAAAAGTCGATGTAATATCGTATTAACAACAAATATTTGAATAATATAGTATTTAAAATTTTCATTCGTGTATTCAGATGTAGGAAGTGCTTTTAGTGGTCTAAATGTAGTCACTTTGGTTTCGATAAGGGCACTTTTTGTAATAGATACTTTGGTTATGAAAGTTAAAAAAGTAGATAAAAATATCTTGCAATCTTCCATAAGAAGATATGTTGTATGAATACAATCCCGCCTTCTGTGCGAAGACATCGCGTATTCTGTAGGTAGACTTTTTTGTCTACTATAAGAAAATGTTCTTGTCTTCTATAGGATTTTCTAAAGGATATGTTTTTAATGACCTTTACAAGTCGTGTTGTTTAAAGAATATTTTTAAGGATCAATTCAATGGGTGGATTTTGTCAAAAATTTTAAGGATTTTTTAAAGAATAGTTTTTCAAGTACTAATACAAGGCCTTGATTTTTTAAAGAATATTTTTTTAAGGACCTATGCAAGGGGTGTATTTTTTAAAGAATATTTTTTAAGTACCAATATAAGGCGTGGATTTTTAAAGAATAGCATCAATACAAATTTTTTAAGAATATTTTTAATATTTTTAAGAATATTTTTTGAAATACTAATACAAGGCGGATTTTTAATAGAATATTTTTTCAAGTACCAATAAATGACGTGGATCTTTTAAAGAATATTTTTTCAAGGACTAATACAAAGCGGATTTTTAATAGAATATTTTTTCAAGTATCAATAAATGACGTGGATTTTTTAAAGAATATTTTTTCAAGGACCAATACAAGGCTTATTTTTATAGAACATATTTTCAAGGACCAATGCAAGGTGTGGATTGTTAAAGAGTGCATTTTTAAGGACCAATGCAAGGCGTGGAATTTTTTAAGTATATTTTTTCAAGAACAATGCAACAGGAATGTATTGTACAGGGAGATATTTATGTATTCTATAGTAAGACTTCCCTGTCTTATATAAGAAAATGTTCCTGTCATCTTCCATAAAATTATCCTTTGGTATTCTATTAAAGGACATTTTTGTCTTTTATTAGGGGACCTTATATTAAAAGGCCAATTGGTCTTCTATTAGGTGAACTACTGGTCTTAAGAGGATCCTCTGGCCTTCTATAAGACGAATTTTTGGTCTTCTATAAAAGGCGTAAACTTCGTAAACCTCCTGGTGTTCTATAAGAATGTCTCCGGTTCAGAAGGAGACCACCGGGTCTTCCATAAGATTGCCTGCTTGTCTTCTATAAAGAGGTTTCCATGAGAGGTCATTTATATGTTAACCCCTAAGTTGTGTAATTTTGGTGACCCAATGGTCTTCGTAATAAGACATTCCGGTCTTCTATGAAATTACCTCCTAGTTTTCTATAAGAAGAATTTCTGATCTTCCATAAATAGACCTCCTGATCTACTATAAAAAGACTTTCAGCTCTTCTCTAAGAAGACGTCCAGGTCTTTAAAAGAAAACGTCCAAAACTTCTACAAGATGACCTTCCAGTTTCTATAAAAAGTCCTTCTGGTCTTGCTATAGAAGGCCTCATTTCTATTGAAATCCTTCTGGTAAATCTACAGAAGACCTTCCGATCTTCATATAGAAGATCTCCTGGTCTTCTATAGTACGCTTGCATAAAAATACCTATTGGCGTTTTATAAGAAGACTCATATCTATTTGAACAAGAAAATTCGTTTGGCGTTCTTTATTCCTCTACAAGAATGCATTTTAGGTCTATAAACCGTCACGATGAATTTCTTCGGGTTTCGCACAGGATAGTACATTGATCTTCGGTATAAAGAAATTTGGAACATTGACATAAATGTGCACCTGTGGCTACAGTGATTCTAATCTCTTATCAAAATCTAGCTTTGTAATTCACGAAAAAAATCCAGATTGTTTGGATGAGTGAACTAAATCTCTTCCTCCTCGCTCTGTTGATTGTGTTCCATATATCTCGAACATCAGTACTTTCAAACCTACTTGCAAAAACCACTTTGCACATCGTTCGTTGACAACATTATGTCATTCAGTCAACGAATGTCGGTGATAACCTCTTCGCTGTAGTTAAAGTTCAGCAGAAAAAAGACGAAACCTCACCATGCGCTTTTTTGTCAGCATTCGACCTCAGTTTTGCCAGAAGCAGCAGTTTTCAATATCAATTTTAATTATTGTAATTAACATGTTCTACAAACGTCGTCATTACATACAAACAACAGTAGCAGCAGCAGCACAGATTGCAATCATATGGTAGATGGTGGTAGACAGACGCATCAGTATTATTGTGTGCCTGAATGTGTGCTTGTAGATTTGCCTGCAAAAATCTATCTACCTTACCTAACCGCATTTAAGCGTATAAAAAACTCTTACTTTTTTCCACGAGTCATTCGTTGTCGTTAGCTTGCCAACGATTCTGGTAAATGCAAATGTTGCATTTACTGTAACCACCGCATCGTAACCAAAATTAATCTTTGTAAAGACAAAGGCAAAATGACAGCACTCCGTTGAAATTCGTTTGTATTTTGTCTTCTTTTTTGTTGGTTTTTTTTTTTTTTGCAATGCATTAAAATCTCACGCATTGTGTAAAACTTGAATACGCAGATTTTTAGTGAGAATGTTGTGCAATGTAATTTTATAAGGTAGGGTACCTTTTAGTGTAAATATTTCAAGGTAGAAACATTTGGGGATTTTTTACACATTTTGGCTCAATTTTTTTATTTCGGATTCTCATTGAAAGTCAAATTTGCCTAAACGATATAATATATCGGTTCTCGTTTTTTTAGCCGCTATATTAAATGCTTACTATAGAGTACATCTCATAAAGAAAGGATTGACAACAAATGAAGATACATACGTGGTACATCATATGACCATTAGCAAACTGAAACATGTTAACTTTTTAAAACTACTTTGGAAGTTTGGGTAATTTTCTTTTTTTTTACTTTATCCAAAGTAATATAATAAAAAAACGAAAAACAACAAAATAATTCAATTAACATTTAATTTCAATTTAATTTTCCTTAATGTCTTCACACTGTCAAACCATATGCGCACCTACTTCCATGTGGCAGACTGACTGGCTGGCAGGCTCGTTGGTTGCTTGGATGGCATACGGCCGACAAGTACCAATACGTTCTTGTTTGACTAAATGACAGACTTGCCGTTAAACTCTACATCATCTGCCGGTGTCTGACTGTCTGTCTGCGTCGCTCAGCTGTTTTTATGTGGTAAAACAATACTAACGGGTTACGGCAAAAAGTCAGTAAAGATACGACAAAATTAAATATTAACTTGCGAGGCAAAAAAAACAACCAAACAAACAGCTAGGGGCAGAATATGGAAAAATTAAAAAAAAACAGAAGAATTTCTGTGGTTAAGTGAAATGAGTTTTTTTCGTAACTGTTGTTTTTTTTACTTTTTTGTTATTTTTTATTTTAAAATGTAATTTCATTTATTATGTGTTTCATTCTTTCTGAAGAGCACCTGTGGTTTTTCTGCAACTTTAGTTATTTTTTACACAAAGACAAACTTCAGGCACACAGAAACCAAGATGGTAAATAACATATTTTTTTTTGAGATATGTTTTGGATGTTATCAGAGAACCTACGCAAAAGTTCCGACATGGTTTTCTTATTAAGCTGTTTGTTGTTTTCTCAAAGTGATGTTGTGACAATCCTTGTGTCATGTCGCAAATAATAACTGGCATTCCAAAATGTGCTGGTAGAAAAGTTTACACACTATTTCAGATTTAATGAACTGTAAAATGATATATATATAATAAACATTGTAAAGCTTAGAGGAATTAAAAATTTCTCATTAGTACATTGTATATGGAAGAGAAAACAGGCTTTATAAATATAATTTTGATTAAAACCATATAGAAAATAACAATACCCAATTGCTGATATTATCAAATAGAACCGTGAATCGACCCTGTGTTATATTTTCTTGTAAGCTGTCTGGTAAGGGATTTTTGTCCTGAAAGAAAAAACACTAAGTTACAGACATTGAAGTTGGAAAAATTCAGCTTCTTTTTTTAGTCACAAACTTATAGTCAAAATCACTTATAACAGCTGTGAAGGAAACGCTGAGATTGATCGCTATAAGCGATAGACGTTAAAATCAATATGAAATTATGACCTGGATATCAAATTATGACCAGTACCTACAATCGAACGGAAAATTTGTATGGGGGCTATGCCACGTTCAGCATTTTAGCAAACATATTACAGCGTCAAATCGGAACCATTAAGGAAAGTTAAAAATTCGCAAAATTTCGTCTCAATCGGACAAATAATGGATGTATGAAGCACCATTTACCTTGAATATGGCAGCTATATCTAAATTGACGAAACTTCGCTCACATCATTATAGACTCAGTACGATATGGTATTCGCAATTTCGTTTTAATCGGACAAACATTGAGAGTTTAGTGCATTATTTACATAAAATCGGATGAACATATATAAATCCAAAACGATTTCAACGAAACATAGCACACATCATTCTAAACACAATTAGCCATTTACTTCCAGACCTGCCTTGGCAGACACAATTTGTTCAAAGATGGCAATTACCGCTTGCAATGTTCGATACATTATGTCGATGTCATCGGCATAGGCGAGTACCATATCGCTGGCTTAACTGGAGAGCTGGCTTACAGGAGAGATAAAATACAGACAGCGACATGTGATAAATTGAGCTTCGCATAGATTGCAATGGATTTATTGCCTTTTCAGAAAAAATTGACTTATTGCTTTTTCACGTGAGTGTCATTTCTGTTTACCTTAGCATCTCGTATGACATTTTTCAGAAGGATGATAAATTGATCACACCATAGTCTATACCATCGATCGGTATTGAAAGCCTCACAGAAGTCCTTTCGGACTTTAACGGAGGATTTTGTGCCAGTTGACATTATTCTGCATCGCCGTATAAAGTTTGCAAGGGAACGGCGAAATCGAAACGAAAATCGCTATAAGTCGTTATAATCAATACCAAGAATCACCTATACCAAATTACAGCGTGTTCTGTTGGAAATGCAATTGAAAACTATTGGGGCTACAGCAAAATCTGGATACACATTAATAGAATATGTTTTTACCCATGAAGAACCAGCAATGCCGGGATAAATGCACTTCGGTTGGAAAATTCGACCCGGGCCATCGAAGAAGGCTAATGAAGACTTTATCTTTGTACCAATTCTGACAATGCCTCTTATGTCTTACATACTCTTTCTTATATACTTAATTGACTCGAGGCAACACATTTGTTCCATAAGCCGAACTTAAACAGATTTCCAAGCACGTCGATCTTATGTGCAGTTGCTATACCCTTTATCATTAGCCTTTAAATGATATTTTATCATAATTCGAGCTGTAGTGGTTAACCCAAATCCGAATTTTACCAAATGTAGTGCCATTTAGTGCACATTAATAAAAATTTACAATCCAATAAAAATTATATTTTAAATATTCAGGATTATAGCTTTATCGATTCCCCAAATCAAAATTTTACTAAAATTGGTAACATATAGTACTCATAAGTATAAATTTGGGTGACGTATGGGATGATAGCTACCAAGCAACGGCTCTGATCGGCTTTAACATGGCAAAGCCCAGACTTATTTTGTTCCCACTTTCATCTCAATTGTGAATACTGACCTCCCGGTGTCACCTGGGGTAGCTACTTTCATCAATCCGTTGAAATAATGAGCTGATATGTGCTGCAAGAACTATAAAAAAATGGGTTGAGGCGTCGGGTTAGTTACCCACACTCTGGGAAACCCTACTTACTATGAAAAATCAACGAAAAAGAAAACCAAATTCGACCGCGATCTGCGAATCTGCATTTGGAATGTGCGCACGTTGGCGGATGTAATCAATAGGTACAAAGCCGATATCATTGTTATATAGGAAGTTCAATGGATAGGGACAGGCGTAAGTAAATCAGATGATTACGCACTGTATTATAGCTACCATAAAACGAGACATGAATTTGGCTGCGGATTTATGGTTAATAGGAGAATAAAAGACATCGTCTCGAGATTTACTCCAGTAGACAAGCGAATTGCTATAATCCTTATAAAAGCGACGATCTTTTATATCAGTCTTATTTGTACCCATGCCCCGACCAAAGACATAGATGAGCAGACCAAAGATACATTTTAAGAGCGCCTAGAATTAGTATATGACCACTGCCCTGGCCATGACATTAAAATTCTAGGAGATTTTAATGCAAAAATCGAAAGCGAAAATATTTTTGGCCCTACCGTCGGAAAACTCAGCCTCCATGAAGAAACATCCGACAACGGCAATGACTTACGGCAGCAAACAACATGGTAGTTAGTAGTACCAGATTCAAGCATCACGGTATACCCAAGGCCACCTGGAGTTCTCCTGATCTAGCAACGAGAAATCAAATTGATTATGTTGTGATCGACGAAGGCATTCATCCAGTGTTTTAGACGTTCGATCGATACCAGGAGCGAATATCGATTCGGACCATTGCCTTGTGGCAGCCATGGTTCGATCCCGTCTTAATGTAACAGCAAAGGTGCGATCTAATGTAACACGGAAACTCGACGTCGAAAAGCTGAAAACACAATAGATAGCAGAAGCCTACTTCGCTGAATTTACCCACCTGCTTGACGAAAGCACTCCTTGTCCCGATAATTATATAGAAAGACAATGGCAAACAACTGCTCACTCCCTACAAACTGCAGCAAAAGCAACGCGGTACAGATTTACATATGGCTCCCATACTTGAAATGTATGGTAATTTTGCATAGATTTCAGAATGATATGTTTATGGGTTGATTTAAATTGGCACATATATCTATGTAAATCGTATATTTAATTTCGTCCGATTCCATGTCAACGGTCCTCTAAATATAATATGTATGTTCTATCGGCAGAGATTTTTACGTATGAGGATGTTTGTATATATCCTAAAAAGTGAAGAGTATCATGTAGTTCACATCGTCCAATCAATCAAATCCTTTGCCTTGCCCTTCTAGCGTGAACCATCAGTTTGCTCACTTTTGCCTTTGAACTACATTCGCATAAATTGACCTAGATTAGCTTACTATATAGGTGGTATAGCTCGTGGTTCATTTGACGCCGATATTCCAGCGTCTTGTATGGCTAGAGGTGGCCAATAGATAGGTAGATAATGCTTATATATAGGTAAAAAATCTACCTCAAAGCTGTAGTTTTAAGTTCAACAACTGCTCCGAGTTAATTGATCGTTTTGCTCGTTCATACCATATGCATGGTTCTCTCGCCATTTACCAACTTTGACAGACTCCTTCTTAGACAACGCTGTCCGATACTTTATGCCGATGTTGGTGTACCGAGTGCCATTTAAATTTTTCATAGCATCTCGAATGACATTTTTCAGCAGTATGCTATATTAATAGTCTGTACCTTCCTTCGGTAGTGAGGGACTCTGTGAAGCCCTTTCCGACTTTATCAGCGGATCTTATGTTAGTTTAAATATTCCTACATATCCCTGTTAGTTTTGCAATAATGTCATGTCTTTAGAATTCGGCTTTGTAGTCGAAAAATTTAAGGTGTGTATCGATATATTTTTGTGGCAGTCCTGGAAAGACTGCAAATATAGTGGATTTGCCATGTCTAAAGCCAATGATGTAATAGATTATTGGTTGTAGTCGTTCACTCAGCACACTTTATATGCGATGGGAAAGAGACTAGTTCCTTGGTAATTGGTATATATCGTCTTGTCTACTTTAATGTGTACGGGATACAGAATGCTCAGATTTCAATTATTGGGCAAGAATTCCTCTAGCCAAATTGTACAAATTAGAATAGGATCATTAAATATCGCGACAGACAGACGGACATGGCTAACACGATTTTTATTCTGACAATGAATATTTATTTTTTAAGAATATTTATTCGTTTTAAATAAAATTTGTATGAATAATTTCCTCCATGAAAAATTTAAAAGATATTGATATTGAAAAATAAAAGATATTAAAAATTGACTGCAAGGAAATCTCTTATCCTCTGAGAACATAAAATGCCAATTTACTGTCGACGTGGCTTTGGTCTTCAAACTATGTCCAAACATTGACGTTTGAAACAAGATTTTGCACAGCACTCTTAATTGAGTCTAGAAGGATGTGTTTTATGTATTGTTAAAATCGGTTCAAATATCCCATTAAATCGGAATATTAATGATGTACCAAAATTTCTACATTTGCTCGATTTATGTGAAATTTGGCATAGCGCGCTGTGTTGCATCATTCATGAAATGAATGCAATTATCTTAAAATCGGTCTAGATTTTCATCCTCCTAAGACATCAACGTTCTGAAACTGTTCAATGTTCTGAAACTGACTTATTTTTATCTATTTGAAATTAAAACAATTTAATACCTTTGAACGATAGCTACTATAATTGCAATATGTTGCATTCATATAATCTACTTCTTTCAATTTGCAACTCAACTTCATATGGATATTTCCATTTCACTTCATTCAGTGATTCTAGAATAAATTATCAAGTCGTGGTTATTCAAAAGAAATAAACATTTATCCATTGCTGCTTATTGGTGCATTCGTATCGACGAAGTGGAAAATTATTAAAAGCTTTAATGTTGTTTTCTTTGCGATTCCTTCCGTTTCATAGAATTTACAATGACCTTTAGAGCAATTTTGTTGAAATCAATTCATTTTTAGCACAAAAAAAGAAAAAAAAACTCGAAAAAACATCCATGTAAATATTAATCAGTCTTTTCTTTTATTCTGATTTCAGGGCAGGGCAAATCTTATTGAAAAAAGAACTCCTTCTTTTAATATTCAAGAATCGAAAGGAAAGGAAGAACGTACACCACTACATTGAAACCAAAATACCTACACACATTATGGCTTTAGCTGAAAAAATATACAACAAATACATCTACTGGAGGAAAATGGATGGTGGACTTTCGTTGTGTAGATGACGGCAGCGGCGATTCGCTTAAGTAAGTTGGTGAAAAAAAGAACACATAAAAACGAATAAAGTTCATTTTCTGCTGTTGCTTTTACGCTTCAATGAAAATGTAATTTTCTTAAGCACATAATTTTACATAATTTGAAGAAACCGCAGTTTCCTTTAATTTACTGGTTGATGCACTTAGGCAAATTTATGCAAATTCCAAAAATACTATTTTCTTTGGCAAATGTTTTTTTCTTCTTCTTTTTCTTCAATTTTAAATAACAGTCTTTCTTCCTAGACACTTTATGGCGAAGGTATTTTTACCAATAGAAACCAAAAGGCAATAGGTAGAAATGTGTATGTGTCGGAGTAGTACAAATAATAACGGCAGAAGGTGTTGAACAGTGGATCTAGGGAAGAAATATTTTAAGAAATCCACGAAGTTATTAAACACAATCATTGAACATATATTCATATAAAATCCACACTTGAAGCTCAGACAATGGGTGAACATATATTCTTATCAAATCCACGCTTAAAGCTCAGAAAATCCTTGAAAAAATCCACGCTTAAAGCCCTGACAATTCTTGAAAATATACTCTTTAAAAATCCACACTTAAAGCCCTGACAATTCTTGAAAAAATATTCTTTAAAAATCCACGCTTAAAGTTCGTTGAGGCTTCGAAAAAATATTCTTTAAAAATCCACGCTTAAAGTTCGTTAAGGCTTCGAAAAAATATTCTTTAAAAATCCACGCTTAAAGCCCTGACAATTCTTGAAAATAGATTCTTTAAAAATCCACGCTTAAAGCCCTGACAATTCTTGAAAATAGATTCTTTGAAAATCCACGCTTAAAGCCCTGAAAATTATTCTTATAAAATTTACCCTTGAAACTCAGAAATCGTTGAAAAAATATTCTTATAAAATGCACCCTTAAAGCTCGGACAATCCTTGAACAAATATTCTTATAAAATCCACGCTTAAAGCTCAGACAATCCTTGAAAATTATTCTTACAAAAGTTACCCTTGAAACTCAGAAATCGTTGAAAAATCACACTTAAAACTCACACAATCCTTGAAAAAATATTCTTCAAAAATCTACGGTTAAATCTAAGACAGTACTTGACAAATATTCTTATAAAATCCACGCTTAAAGCTCATATTTTTATATAATCCACATATAAAGCTCAGGCAATCCTTGAAAGGATTTTCTTATAAAATCCAAGCTTAAAGCTCAGGAAATCTTTGAAAATATTGTCTTTTTAAATCCACGCTTAAAGCTCAGAGCACCATTGAAAATATATTTTATAAAATCCACGCCTAAAATCACTGTGGATGACAAACAATATTTTTCCAGGACGCTCTGATACCACACATACATGTAGAATAAATGCTCTTATAGTTGTGTACGTTTCTGTATAACCAGAAAATGAAGTCATAAGATGTTGACTGGTTGAATTTTTCACTAGCTAACTAACTATCGACCGCAGCACCAGGTGTTTTGTTCACTAGCTTGTACTTCTTTTTTCCTTGTTTGGGGGAAAAAATACGAATCACAAGGCAAGAAATGCCTTCAAAAAGAGATTCTGGTAAATATTCAATATTGTCGAGAGTCTAAAAGGACATGAAATAGGATAGCGAATAGAGAACCTCTTAAAGAATGTTGATGCGATGCGATGTTGTACTACAGGATTGTTACAAAAGGATTATGCAAATGAATTAATATCCATTCATGTTCATTTTATGCAACGAACACAACTAAAAGACATGGATGGCATCATAACATGGCAGAAAAATGGCGAGAAACGATGTCATTGCCTATGAACAGAGACAGTGACAACCCAAAGGTGTAAAATCAACAACAACAACTATTGAAAACATTTAAATTGCGATGAATAATAACAAAATATATATATTTAAAATATTTAAAAGTTAGCCAGATTAATCCCTGCTAAAACTTAAATTTTTCTAGTGATCACTTTTATTGATTTTAGGAAAGCAGAGAATTTTCGTGAGAGAACTTTTTTACCAAGAACCTGACATACCAAATTACAGCCTTTTCGAATTTTAAAACCTTCAAAATTCCCCAAATAGGACGGGAATTTTATATAGGGGGTTATTGTAGAACATGGACCTATATTTTCTTTGTAGATGTATGCAAGCCTCCAAAAACCTGAAATGCCAAATTACTGCCCTACATATAATACATAAAAATACCGAAAATTTAGAAAACGCGGTTAAACCCTTAAAAAAACGAAAATTGCCCAGAACTTTTATATGAGGGATATGACAAAACACGTTCCTGGATTTATAATATTCTACATCAATAAGGATGTGCCAAAACCTTTCAAAAACCGAAAATTGGACCGTTATATGGGAGCTAAAAGAAAACGTGGACTTATATACCCCATTTACAATACCAAACATTCAAGGAGTGATAACCATGAAAGCTCGCATTGATAATTATACCCTTCACCACACTGTCGTACAGGGTATTATGTCTTTGTGCATATGTTTGTTACAGGCAAAAGGAATAGAGATAGACCGATGGTTCCTTTTGAAAATATGCATAGAATCACTTTCTGAGTCGATTTATGCATGTCCGTCCGTCCGTCTGTTGATGTTAAATTGTAAACAAAGTACAGGTCGCATTTATTATCTGATTTGGATGAAATTTGGTACAGCTCATTTATTTGGCCGAAGGATGAACCCTATTGAAATTGGGAAAAATCGGTTCAGATTTAGATATAGATCCCATATATATTTTCGTCCGATTTAAGGTAAATGGTGCATCAAGGATACTATATATCTGCCGATTTGCACGAAATTTGGTATAACGTACTGAATTGAGCCTAAAGTGATAACTGCTAGGTTCCGTGAAAATCGGTCCCGATTTAGATATAACTCCCATATATAGTTTCGCCCGATTTCATGTAAATGGTGCACCAAAGTCCCTATATATCCTTCGATTTGCACGAAATTTGGCATAACGTATTCACTTGAGCCTAGAGTGATGTCTGCCAAGTTTATAAGGACATTATTCGATATGCACGAATTTTTGCATTGTTCACTAAATTAATTCTAGAAAGACGTGTGCTAAGTTTTGTGAAAATCGGTTCCGATTCAGATATAGCTCCCATATATAGTTTCGCCCGAATTTAGTTAAATGGTGCACTAATGTCCCTGCAAATCTTTCGATATGCACGAATTTTGGCATAGCGTTTGAATTGAGTCTATAATGATGTCTGCTAAGCTTTGTGAAAATCGGTTCAGAATTAGATATAGCTGCTATATATAGTTTTGCCCGATTTTAGGTAAACAGTGCATCAAAGACCCTGCAAATCTTTCGATTTGCACGAATTTTGGCATAGCGTACTTAATTAAATCTAGAATGATGTGTACAAAGTTTCGTGAAAATCTGTTCAGATTTAAAGGTAGCTCCAATATATAGTTTCGCCCGATTCTATGTAAATGGTACACAAAAAATTCCCTGAAAAAGTCTGTCACGATACATATGTAGAATATACCCAACATGATGAAGGGTATAATATAGTCGGCCCAGTCCGACTTTACGACTGTCCTTACTGGTTTTTCCATTGTTCAACATTTGTGGATGCGTCTTTTGTACAATATGTACAATATATCCAATGTAGTGAAGGATATCATATAGTCGGCCCAGTCCGACTTTACTACTTTCCTTACTCGTTTTATATATGTGTAATTAAAACTTCAGAATTTCCTGTAAACATTCCTGCAAATTTTACAAAAATTGGTTAAATATTGGCTGAGTTATTATCATTTGAAGTTTCAAAATAAACGTACTGTTTGGTACTGTGCGCCTATTACATGAAAATTAAAATCTTTCAAAAGTCGATTTTTTCAAAACGCACAACTTTAGCTTGTATTCTGATTTGTAAATAAAAATTATAGCATACTTTTAGGTCAGTCAGAAACATTTCATGTGTGGGGTATGTATTGTAACGAGTATATGGTTACTTATACACACATAGTTACTCCGTATGTGAAGACAAAAATGTCCATTTGTACAAAACCGATATTTGTGTGGTTTTTCCTTTTTGGATAATAAGCGCCCAGCATTGCATAGTAGGTATATACCGGAGCATCGTTGAATTCAAATGTTAATAACTCAGCAAATACGTTACCGATTTCTAGGATTTTTGCAGACATTGTTAGAGAAAATTCTAAAGTTTTATTACTTTCTTACATTACATATATAAAATATACTATATATTTCTTTCTTTTTTTCAGTTGGAAGTCGTACATTGATGAAAATAGATCACTTACCTCGAGGCATACAAATTATCAAAACCAAAAACAAACCACAGTATTTTATAGTGTTTTAAGATGCATAAGCAATTGCCAAAATATGAAAGACTGTAGCTGTTACCAATATTGTAAGGCCTGTCCATCATAGTTTTCCTCGTCCCGCTGAAAATATCCCTGCAGTAAGCCAAAGTTTTGCCAAAAACTCATCGTTCTCAGGAATTCGAAATATCTTACGGCGCATCATAACGTGTTTTGAATTTAGATCCACACCTATATCTTTACAAAATGCTGAGCTGTTATGGATGCCTGGTATGAAAATTATTAAAAAAAAATTCCCACTTCAAAGTGCAAGCCTGACTTCATTCATCATTCATTTCTTTATACTACTATTGTATTTTATACTATTAAGAAAGTAGTGCACATACATTACATATTATATTTTTTGAAATACAACTAATAAACAAATTTAAAAAAAAAATTATAAAAATGTGTTTTTATTTATTTATGGACGTCTAAAAATCTGTAAGTGGGGGTTCACGCTATTAGTTTCTTCAAAATACTAACTGCTTAGTACATAACTGTATAACAGTAACGTGTCACATCTATCCATGCTGCCAAAACAAATTTAAACAATTCCCAAAAACAATTGTGAAATTTTCGCCAAATTTCACAAAAATACCAGGCGCTCAGAATAAAATAGCAAGTTGCCCGCCAAAAAAATCGAAAATTTTTGGTCTGGCAACACCCTTCCCGCCTAAAAGTATGCTACAAATTTTGCAATTTCTTTACGGCATTGCCAGATGAAATTTTTTCCTACATTTTTTTTTGCGGGCTACTTTCTATGTTATTCTGGGCGCCTGGTATTTTTGTGAAATTTTCCCAGAAAATGCACAAAACCAGGTGAAGGAAAAGTTGTGACGTCATCAGATAATTGTATGTCGCAAACGTAAGGACATGTATACTTACCCCATTTGTATCCGTAAATAAAAACAAACAATATTTTTTGTAACTTGGTGTTTTTATTGTCATTAAATATTCTTTTTTAAAAATATGTACATACATTTAAAAAATACATAAAATATTAATTTTCATAAATAATTTTGTTAACAACGTAACCGAATTAATTGGTCTCTATTGTATTGCAATTCCTCTTTGTAGAATTGTATGATTTAGAGAACATGATAATTCCAAAAGATATAATTGTCGTTATTGGCGGGCCTGCAATTTTATCAACCAATTTGCCATGTTTAATCGTTTTCGATCGTCATCATTATGGAAAACCGAGCATACACAAGTCACAACAACCTGGAATGAGGAGTAGAATATTAATTAAAATAAAAATATATTTAAAATATATATATATATATATTAAAAAAAATTGATATAAACATTTGAGTAATATGGGCCGAACGAATTTTAAACTGAGGCGGAATAGTTTCAGGTTCACATTTTTTGTCGAGACGTAAATGGATATTTTTTAAAATTTGGTTAGGGGCCGTTTATTTTTCATGCTGCATTTTTTATATTTGGCAGTTGAATAAAGCGATAAGTTGCTAAAACCCGTGGTACTTAGTAGATTTAAAGGCGTATATTTTTAACAAATAAATTAAATTAAGTATATAAACATTTATCATGAATTTTTTGTCAAGCGAAGATTAAAACAAAATATCTAAAACCATGTAAAAATGCGAATTCCTTAAATCGGTCAGGGTACTAAAGTTTAACTGATCACTTCTAAAAGCAATAGGGTCTTCACTGACCCGAAGAGGACTTACATACAAAAAACTTGGTCCAGAACTGTGCCCTGTAGAGTGTTTACAAATTATAGTGGATGGATGGACACACAGGATGGACTCAGCTAGTTGAAATATGACGATCGTATATCAAAAGGTATGTCGACGTTCCTAACATTTGGTGTCACACAAAGCTATATAACATGATAACATAGTTGTATGGGCCAATGAAGTCCCCTATTGTTTTTGGAAAAAGATCGGTTAATATTTAGGGGATGAAATGGACCAAAAACTTTATTCTGATCGATTTTTCTGGTCGCTCCAGAGGCCGCAATTATGGCCCGAACACCGCGAATTTTGGAGAAGGGGATCGGGTCAAGAAATAAACATGCCTGTTTTGATAAACATGGGTCAATATTTAGCGGGTCAAATGGACCCTGACTTGTGTGTGAAAAATCGCTCCCCCTGCCCCTGCTATATATTTTCCCGACGTATTTGTAAATGCTGACGTTTTCTAACGACATTTCTGAAGGGTAATTAGGACTGTAATTTTCTTTTATTATCTATATCTCTCAAAGTAATTTATACTTAAAACTGTTTCCAAATACCTGTAAAATATCCCTTTCTCTTTGGAACTTCCAGTGCTTAATAAATCTGAAATTAAATTACCAGTCTTTCAAAAATCCTTGTTTATGAATTCACTTGCACTTCCTACCACCACTTTTAAAACAAGTTTTCCACACTACTCATGCAAATTCTACACAATGATGTTAGTTGTCATAAAAATTATAAAATAAAAACAACGACAACAACAACCTAACTATGGGCAAGCAACATACAAACAAACAAAAAAATTACTCGAATTTAACATAAAATGTAAGTATCAATGTGGCCTCAAATGAGTCATTTGGTGAAACGTGACTTTTTTGTGTTATAACCACAAAGACATGACAAAACATTTCCACATGCAGCCTCACAACAAACAATCACTAAAATCTGACATACAACTACTACTACTACCACCACCACTACTACAACAACAATGTACACATGTATACCAACTACAACGTGTAACACTTAATATGGCAATGTCTACTCCCACAAGTGCTGAAACCTTTTACAAAGACCATGATACAGCAGAGGGGAGAAAGGGTGTCAGAGAAGGATAACCGAGACCATTGCGTCAAGCTTAGGGTTTTGTGATAATTCAACTCATTAGTAGAAACTACGATACTAATATAAACGTTATAATGCACACAGGACCACACACACACGAATATCGACATCGAATGGGTTTATGAAGATGCTCGCATTAAGATGTCTTTATGTATATGTGTATGAGGTAGACATGTATATGTGAAAATGTCCTTAAGATGCTGTGTACGTGAGTGTGTTTGTTTACGTTTTCAAGGATGTAAGTTGGTTTGTTTGAATATCTTACATGTTACGATATAACATAAGAAATATATGTACATTCATGTCTAAGGAAATGAATGAAAAATGAAAAAGCAAATAACACAACATTATGGAAGCACAAACAAAAAACAAGGATACGTGGGGCCATCACAGTAGTTATTTTGCAAAGTTAAGAAAATGTGAAATATGTTTAAATGTAGTGGTAACGAAAAGCGAAGTTTGAAAAGGGATCAACATATGTATACTAGACATATTTATGTGTTCGACCTAATTGCGTATTTTAATGCAAATGTTTAGTGTGATAGTTTATTTTTTAGTTTTGTCGATATCAAAAATCTCCATTAGTCATGGCCCACCAGAAACAAATACAATCTAATTCCTACATATTGTCATGGTTATCAGATTATTGTGTTGCACCACGACGCCACGAAATATAGGCCCAACATTGGTCAATTTGGTATACCGATCGTAATATTACGACTTGCAGAATCGATCTAACTATGTGTGCAAACAAATTATAGGACAAAATTAATTAGCATTTAAGTTCGTTTCTGGGCAAAAACGACACATTCGTTTTTATATCCTGCATTGCATGTTATTGTGATATATTAGGTTGGGGAAAACTAAATCCATTATTATACTCTTCACCAGGGTATTATGTCTTTGTGAATATGTTTGGTTCCTGATTTACGCATGTCCATCTGACTGACTGTCCATGTTAAACTGTAAACAAAGTACAGTTCGCAATTATTATTCTACTTGCGTGACATTTGGCACATCGTACTGAAATATGCCTAGAATGATGTGTGCTAAGTTTCGTGAAAATTCGTTCAGATTTAAATATAGCTCACATATATGTTTTCGTCCGATTCAAGTTAAATGGTGCATCAAAGTCCCTAATTATCTCTAGATTTGCGCGAAATTTGCACCGCGTACTGAATTGAGCCCAGAATGATGTGCGCTAAGTTTCGTGAAATCGGTTCAGATTTAGATATAGCTCCCATATATATTTTCGTCCGATTTAAGGTAAATGGTGCATCAATCACCCTAAATATCTCTAGATTTGCACGAAATTTGGCAGTGCTAAGTTTCGTAAAAATCAGTTAAGATATAGATATAGCTCCCATATATATTTTCGTCCGATTCAAGGTAAATGGTGCACCAAAGACCCTATATATTCTTCGATTTGCACGACATTTGGCATATCGTACTGAACTGAGTCTAGAATGATGTGTGAAGTTTCGTCCGTTCAGATTTAGATATAGTTCCAAAATATATTTTCGTCCGATTTAATGTATATTGAGCACCAAAGCCCACATATATCTTTCGATTTTCACGAAATTCGGCGTATCGTAATGAAATAAGTCTAGAATGATGTGTGTTGAGTTTGGTGAAAATCGGATCCGATTTACATATAGCTCCCATATATAATTTCGTCCGATTTTATGTAAATTGTGCACCAAAGACCTAAAGCCGATTAATTTCGATTTGCACGAAATTTAGCATAGCGTACTGAATTGAGTCTAGAATGATGTGTGAAGTTTCGTCCGTTCAGATTTAGATATAGTTCCAAAATATATTTTCGTCCGATTTAATGTATATTGAGCACCAAAGCCCACATATATCTTTCGATTTTCACGAAATTCGGCGTATCGTAATGAAATAAGTCTAGAATGATGTGTGTTGAGTTTGGTGAAAATCGGATCCGATTTACATATAGCTCCCATATATAATTTCGTCCGATTTTATGTAAATTGTGCACCAAAGACCTAAAGCCGATTAACACAAAATTTTGTCCCAGAATGAAACATGTCGTTCTGCAATGGATCCAATTTCATGTTAATGGGCCTTCAAAAATGCGACGTCTGTTAGGATTAATAATCTGTTGAATATACCCGAAGTGGTGAAGGTATCATATAGTCGGCCCGTCCGACTTTACTACTTTTTTCCTTACCGGTTTAATTTTTTGTGATGAGAATTTGAAAAAAAGCGTGTGTAAGATTTGTAATAGATGTTCCTGTTATTTTGAAATCGACTTCTAAAACAATCCACGGTGAATACTCGTAATATTCGCAAAATATGTAAGGAAGGGATGCTGTTGACCTCTAATCGGCAAAAGGGTGCAAGTATCTCGAAATATTGCCCAGACTCGAAATAAACATCCGCAGATTGTTAGAGTTCCGTGATAGTTGTGTAGGGTATCATATGGTCGGCCCCGTCCGACTATACTGCTCCGCTCACTGGTTTTTAATTCATAGTTGTAATCTCAACTAAAATTTTTTTAACATTTTTCTTCTAGTCTGTGGCAATTACCGTTTGCTTAAAAAAAGTCACTCATAAAGGTCATGATTCCTCAAAATTTGATCCAAATATCTCCATTATTGAAATGTATACAGCATTTTGGATAGACTTTGCTTTTTGCTCTTTCTTCTTATTTCTCTCAAAATACCAAAATTATTTTATTACTTTCCCTGAAAGTGAATATAATGTAGGGTCATAATTCACAAAGCCACATACTGGTACATTATCACATATCCCTTGATAATATAGAAAATAAAATTTTGTATACAGCCCCACGTTAATTGGATTTTATGCATATGTACCTATTTTTGTTGTTTAACACTTGAGGCACGTTTTTAGACAACACAAAAAGATATTCTTAAGTATGTTCATTTTGCTATTTCCGTAACATAATTATGTCAGATATTATTATTATTATTATTATTATGCATATGTACAGTTTCATATATACATACATGCATGTAAATGAATATATGTTAGATACAATCGAATGCACACAAACATACTTCCTTTACATGCAAATGCATTGACATCTACCCACATGAATTTAACCATAAAATGCATGTGTTAGAGTGTACGCCATTCAAGTTATCGGCCCAGATAGATTTTGTCCCACTTGTCATTTGTTGTGTCGTTCGGGAAAAATTTACCAGTATTGTAGAAATGAATTTAATATTTTGTTAGACAAGCTGTGTAAATATGTATGTACACAATCATAATTGTAAGAAGGTGTTAATTATTTGCATGTAGTTGTAGAATACATTACATGCTATACAAAAGTCAAATAATGAGATTATCTAATATTATATATATATATATATATGGGTTCCATAGGCTTAATTCATATATTTAGAATTAACCGTTGTATAACCAAATGATAACTATTCAATCTGTAAATTTGAACGAAATTATTGCACTAAAAACTTTCTGTATGGAGGACATGTAACATCTTTTCCTTGCGGCCACTTTGTGGGAAAATACTTGTGGTGGTAAAGTGTAATTTTGGAACCTATTTCATATATCGGTTTCAGTTTTTCATGGGTTAAACAAATGTAGAGAAGAAACGAAGAAATTGTGTAGAGAATAACATATTTAGGGAATAAACTACGATCTGATGAATTGAGCTTTCAATTATAATTGTCATTATTGTTGTCAACTTAGAGATGATTTTAAATAAAGTAATTTGCCAAAACCTTAAACACTGAAGAAAATTTAATTTGTTGTGCTCAACCATAAAATTAGACGATAGTTAAATTTCTATTGATATTAGTTGTACCACAAATTTATATTTGTATTGACGTTAAATGTATTCAAAAGGAATGTATTTGCACATGAAAGTAAATTAAATTTAAATTATTCTAGCCTATTTTCCTGAATATTGACGGCGATTTTAAAACTATAAAGTTCTGGTTATTAAAAAAGTTTATATCCTTCACCACACTGTGGTACATGTATTATGTTTTTGTGCTTATGTTAGTAACAGGTAAAAGGAATCGAGATAGACCCACGATTCCTTTTGAGAATATGAGTCGATTTATGCATGTCCGACCGTCTGTCCGTCCGTCCATGTATTTCTGTGAACAAAGTACAGGTCGAATTTATGATCCGATTTAAATTAAATTTGGCACATATCACTTTTTTTGGCCCACGGACGAACTCTATTGAAATTTGAGATATAGCTCCCATATATAGTTTCGACCGATTTTTTGTAAATGGTGCACCAAATTTCCAATCTAGATTGATATATGCCAAGTTTTATTGGAATCGGTTAAAATTTAAATGTAGCTTCCATATATAGCTTCGTCCGGTTTTTTGTAAATGGAACACTATACTGCCAATATTGGTCCGATTACAACCAAATTTTGTACAGAGTACTGAATTAGGTCCAGATTGAGTGTTTTTGGAATCTGTTCAAAATTGATGTAAATGGAACACAAAATTTTGCATACAGTATTGAATTTACTACAGGTTAGTATATGGGTTGTTTTAATTTAGTTCGAATATCTTTTCGAAGTTAATTTAGTCCGATTCCATTTCAATGGTCCTCAAAAGATGTCATGTGTATTCTATCTAAAGGATTTTATACATATGAGCATCTCTTGTATGGTGAACAGAACATTAACATGGCGATCAGCGATGCCGTCCGATATATAGTACCCATGTATATCTAAATATGGACGCTTGTGCAAGAGTCAGTAGCTATCAGACAATTTTAGGTTAAATTGTGCACCATTTAAATTACATCGAATGAAAATATATATATGGGAGGTATATATATAGCCGAAAAAGTACATTATTTTAGACCCAATGCAATATGCAAGACAAGTGAAAAAACGTTAAGTTACGCCGGATCGTACTATGAAAATATAGGGAACATACCAAGCAGTAGATCAATACTGACTATTCTACAAAACTGATTTCTGTGAACCATAATATACACCAAATACAAATTTCAGCAATTTTTAGTGGACACTTTTCCTAAAAACCGCCAAAAGTGGACCGATATTGACGACGCATGGTAAGATGGAACATGCGTATAAAAAACCCAAAATACTTCAATTTATAGGGCGTGTTCACAACAGAGATGGAAGATTCCAAAACTTTTTTCTGATTATATCACGCTTTTTGTGCTAGGCTAAGAAGTTTCCGAACTGCCCTCGTGGCCCAATTTCGAAACTAACAATTTTGCCAAATATCGGTATGTAACATTATATGGGGGCTAGGCCTAAATACTGGCCGGTATAGTTCATTCTCGAATCCTCCGTTTAGTTTTTTTATCTCGATATCCTCCGCAGGTAGAATGATTACAACAGAGTCTTAAAACCAAACTCAAAGCAAAATCAGGAACAAATCAAATAAAAATTGTGTTATATAGGGACTACCCGTAAAAGGGGGCGAATATTATTAATTTCTGGGATTTGTTACCATATATGACTACAAAAAACCAAATTAAAGCGACTTCGGTTGAAAACCGCGTTCAAGAACACCAAAATAGCGAAAATTGGGGGGTACTCATATATAGGGGCGACACTTAAAAAAGGACCTATATTTATAATATTTAGTGGATAAAATTGGTACTCAATAAGAACTCTAATTACTTAATTACAGCCAATTCGGTCGAAAAATGCGATCAAAGAAGTACCGAAAATGGGGGGCCCTTATATGGCAGCTATACATAAACATAGGCCGATATAGCCCATCTTCGAACTTGTCCTGCCTCCATACAAAAGACGACTTCGATTTGAATATTTAATAAAACGGAAACGGCCCTGTAAGGGAGCTCGTGGTCGATATATTTTTCTACTTTTAACGAGATACCTTATGTTTAATTATGAAATAAATATCCGATCATATATCTTAAGCGGTGTTAGTGCTGTTAGTGCTAATTTGGTTTTTTTGATAGTGTGGCCCTAAGGTTTGTCATTTATTAGGCAACCATAAAAATATGCATTGTTGTTGGACAGTCAGTAATCGAACAAAAAGCTGCCACTCAAAAGTGCTAGTGTTTACACCGCTTTAAGAATGAAATTTTTCTTCGAATACCAAAATAATCTAAATTTGAATCGTGTGTCGCTAAGTTTAAATTTTCATCCTTGGACAGTCAATGAGTCATTCAAAATTTCATCGTAATTGGGTAATTAAAGCGACACAGTTGATGATACTTTGTTTTCAAGGTAATCAATGAAAACATCTCAAAATGTAAGCATCGGGATGGGTTCTTCGTGTGAATTCGTACTGTCAACTTGAATTCACTGATATGATAGCTGTCAAATTTATATATAGGCTAGAGCTAATTCAACTCAAGTTAATTTATTCAAGTAACCCGAAACTTTCCTATTATTAAACATTAAATTTTATACCCTTCACAATACTGTGGTACATGGTATTTATTATGTCTTTGTGCATATGTTTGCAACAGGCAAAAGGAAACGAGATACACACATGGTTCCTTTTGAGAATATGCATAGAATCACTTTTTATATCGATTTATGCATGTCGGTCCGTATGTCTATGTTAAATTCTAAACAAAGTATAGGTCGCATTTTTTATTAGAATTGGATGAAATTTGGCACAGCTGATTTATTTGGCCCAAGGACGAACCCTATTGAAATTGGGAAAAATCGGTTCAGATTTAGATATAGCTCGCATATATATTTTCGTCCGATTTTAGGTAAATATTGCACCAAAGTCCCTATATATCCTTCGATTTGCACGAAATTTGGCACAGCGTTCTGAATTAAGTGTAGAAAGATGTGTGTTCAATTTCATAAAAATCGGTTCAGATTTAGATATAGCTCCCATATATATTTTGTACGATTTTATGTAAATGGTGCACCAAAGCCCCTATATGTCCTTCGATTTGCACGAAATTTGGCACCGCTTTCTGAATTAAGTCTATAATGATGTGTGTTAAATTTCGTGAGAATCGGTTCTGATTAAGATATTGCTCCCATATATATTTTCGCCCGATGTTATATAAATGGTGCACCAAAGTCTCTATATATGCTTCGATTTGCAAGAAATTTGGATTTATAAGTAAGTGAGGAGCTCAAAATGTTGCCGAATGCACAAAACATACTGAAATAAGTGTAACCTAGCACTTGACAAGTTTCGTCAAAATCGGTTTAGATTTCGATTTTTTACTTTAAATTTATTTACAAAATTTTGTCCAATTATAAGAAGCAATTCCATATCAAACCAAAATTTAGTATAGGTTGCGGAATGACATGTTTAATTTCAGGTTAATGGTCCTTCAAAAGTGCGACGTCTGTGAGGATGACATCATTGAATATACCCAAAGTGGTGAAGGGTATCATATAGTCGGCCCCGTCCGACTTTACTACTTTCCTTACTGGTTTTAATTAGTATATCGCCACCACATGAACCACTTTTTTCGTTACAGTTTCCTCACAATACATTGACCTTATTATTTTCCAAATCAATTTCAACTGTTTCTTTTTAAATACAAACATACACACACATACAACATATAAATTTCCGCCATCTCATTATGCACACAGACATAAATATTTAAAGTGTCATTCCTAATTTAATCTGAATGTAGACATCTCTATTTTGTGTCATTTGGAAATGGCAAATTAATTGATAGCTGGGACAGCGACAAACCCATTATCAATTTCCCCTTCAAATTATAATGATGGCCTTCGCGCATTTTTTTGCCATTTTGTAAAATTGACGTCATTATTTATCAATTATTTTGTTCAAATACAATAAATCTTGTTTTTATGGTTTTACAGTAAAACCCCCTCCGATGCGGGAACTTGATATCAGCCGGAGCTCTTTCATACGCTAATGTCGAGTGCGTCCCTATCAAATGGAGAAAATATTGTTGGAAATAAAAATGCAAGATATTGATGGAAAAGCGAGAGAACGAATGAATGAATGAACGAACGAAGTGCTAAGTGGAGCATAAATAGCAAAGGCGAAAAAAACTCATCAACAACATCAACCATTCATTGAGAGGAGTATCCATTTCAACAACTATTGGGAAAATAAATAAACGGAAATGTTTTGCCATCAAGTGCAATTTATGCACAATGCGAAAATTTATCGCCACAAAATCTTAATGGTTCATTAATTTCATTATACTCGGTTGGACATACGATATATATTTATACACACACACAGAAATTTATACATATCGATAGACAGACGTGTAGAGACGAGCCGACATAAATACTTGACAGAGCATACCATAATCCGCATAAATAATAGCAAAATGCATTTGATTTTTTTTTTTGTTCTGGTGTCCTTGATTATGGTGATTTGCATGATTTTGCGGGAATGTTAAAAAAACATCTTATTCGAAAGTAAAATTGAAATAAGATTTGTATTCGATTAGCACGAATTCGAAGCTCACATAAATAGGAAGTTATCGGGCCAGCTGTAATGCTAAGAGAAGCATTACAAAACCTATTTATATATTTTTTTTTTATTTTCTTGCAATTTTTTTCAAAGACACGGAAAGCTTTGCAGAAAATTATTATTCACTACTTACTTAGCTGGCTTATTACAGAACGGTTGTTCCATAAGCCGAGCTTACAACAGATTTCCAAGCGCGTCAGTCTTGTGCGCATCTTCTCCAATTTGAAAGACCACGTTCCAAGATGTTGTTTTCTACTTGGTCTTTCTATCTAATTCGTGGACTTCCCCTTCTACGGGAAGTTACCGTCGGGAACCATCAGTAGGCTCGCTTTTATATGCCTTTTGAGCTGGGACATTATCATTCATTCGCTCAACATGGCCTAACCAGCGACTACGGTTAATACGTCTGACTATGTCGATGTCCGCGTATAAATTGTAGAGCTCGTGGTTCATTTGCCCCCGATATTAGAATTTTTCTTTTAAACACCCCAAGAGCTGCCTCATCTGATTGCGCAAGTACCCATGCTTCAGATCCATATAACAATACGGGTAGGACCAGTGTGAGATTGGTCTGGCGGGAGGTGGCCTTGTTTCTAAACTTCTTACTTAGACCATAGTAGCATCTGTTGGCCATCACAATCCTTCTCCGAATTTCAAAACTAATGCCATTCGTTTTATTTATGGCGGTATATAAAGGTATATTAAATATTTAACTACCTCGAAGGTGTAGTTCTCAAGTTCCACAGTTGGCAGACTCCTTCTCAATTTGTTCACAGGTGGCTGTTACCGCTCGCAATGTTCGACCCATTATATCGATGTCATCGTCGCAGACGAGTAAAATGTGTTGTTTGTTGTACAGAGATCAATTTCTGTTCACCTTTGGATCTCGTTTGTTATTTCCAGCAGGATGTTAAAAAGGTCACACGACAAACTGTCACCTTGCCTGAATCCTAGTTCGGTATTGAAGGGCTCCGATAGGTCATTTCCGACTTTAACTGCTGACCTTGTGCCACTCAGAGTTCTCCTGCATAGCCTATTAATTTTGCAGGAATGCCGAACGTAGACATGCCTTTAAACACCTCTGAACGAATAGGGCAGTCGAATGCGGCTTTATAGTCGACGAATAGGTGGTATGTGCCGATGTGTTTCCGTGGTTTTTTCCAGGTTTGGCGCAGTGTTAAAATCTGGTCGATGGTAGATTTGCAGGTCTGAAGCCGCATTGGTATGATCCAATAATGTCATTGATGATTGGCATCAGTTGTTCACACAGCACGCTGGATAACACTTTATATTCGATGGGGAGGAGTTGGCACATATCGTCTTGTCTCCTTTTTGTGCACAGGTCACAGGGTGCTGAGGTTCCAAGCATTGGGCATGTATTCCTCTAGCCAAATTGTACTAATCAGCTGGTGCATGCTTCTGACCAGCATCTGACCACCAGTCTTAAATACTTCGGCTGGTAACCTATCGGTTCCTGCTGCTTTATTATTCATGAGTCGATTAATTGATTTTATGACCTCATCTTGGCTAGGTGGTATACACTCTATACCATCATCTCTTATTGGTTCTGGGATATCTTCTACACCGCCACTGTTTGATACCCCCTCAACGCGCTGTCTGTATCTGTCACCATGTTTCCTTCTTCATCTCTACCGGAGGATGTGCCTGCACCAAAAGCTTCGGTTTGTTGTTTTACTCGTTGGTAAAATTTCCGGACTTCATACCGACTCCTGTATATCTCGATTTGCTCACTCACACGGTTTTCTTGTTCTTTCTCCTTTTTCTGAAAACACGTTTCTCCTCTCTCCTTTTCTCCCGATAATTCTCCATCACATTACGTGTTGCTACTGTCGTATTGATTTATCGTATTTTTTAGTACCTCCCACAAAAATCGGGCGATTTTTTTTCAATTGAAAACATAGGGAACATATTTTGTTCTCAAATCAAATTTATAAATATTATTATCTTTCGATTCGCAATTTATGTAGTCATGTTGAACTTGTATGGAAATCCATATACATATGAAAAATGTATTACACTTTGTACACTGACCAAAATATATTATCTTATGTATGAACTCGAATGTACATACATGTGCAAGTATACGCATTATTATTATAATTTTCTTTTTCGAATATCATATGCATGTAATATTTCAACTTAACCAACCAGCAGACAGGCACTAACCTCATCACATGCATCAGAACACACAGGCATAAATAAGTGTAATGAACTCATCATTCGCCGAAAAAGGATATGCTCATTTATATGATACGAGATATGCGTTCGAATAAACCAGGAAATAATTTAGTATTTAAAGCTACAATGTGGGGATATAAGAATTACAAGTTTTAAGCGATAATTTTCAGCAGCTACTTGTGTTTTACCACTTTGTTCCTCTGTTTTTAATTAAGTCATATCCTTGTCATTTACTAAAAAAAGCATTAAGCTTGTAGTTTGAACTAGTATTTTTAAATAATACATGGTTACTTATTTAGTGATTTCTAAAGTAAGCGTTAAGTTAAAATGTTGACATTATATGCGTTACATTATTTAAATAGCATCCATGCGAACTGTTGCATGCATTGATTCTTTTGTGGTAAAGCAGGGGAAAAGCCACCGCTCCGAGTTGACGGTGACAGTCGTTCCATCGCTCTCGGAGAAGTAGGGCCCAATCACACCTTCGAAAAGAGCGCACCAAACAATGACTTTTTCTCGATGTAATAAGGAAAACCTCAAATACAACAAATTTGTTTATTAAGGTACCCATCGAATGAAAAATGTGATTCATCGCTGAATAAAATTTTTAAAAATCGTCCTTGCAGCCATTCCATGTATCTACGAGGCTAGTGTCAGTTTTTGTCTGAGCTAGACTTTGTATGGATATAGGTGTAGATGTAAATGCAAAATACGTCATAATGTTCCGTAAGATAATCCTAATTGCTGAAAAAGACGAGAAATCGAAACATTCAGGTCTACGGCAACACTTTCACTTAAAGTAGTAATATTTTCAGCGGAAAAAACTATGAGTTATAATCAGGTTTTGCCATACATTTCCCAAATGTACGTCGTTAAGTTCGGCAGGCCCGAACATTTTTTTAACCTACATCATGAGGTGCACATTTTAAATATATAATATCAATCGGAACTTGCTACAATATAATAAATTGCTGCCAGGAATTTCAACATTCCGAAAATCTAATACCAAAAATAAAGGATGCTGTTATATGGGAGATATACAAACTAAGTAAAAAACCAGTGAGCAGAGCAGTATAGTCGGACGGGGCCGACCATACGATACCCTACACAACTACCACGGAACTCAAATTTTCAGCGGATGTATATTCCGAGCCTGGGCAATAATTCGTGATATTTGCACCCTCTTGCACGATTAGTGGTAAACAGCAACTCTTCCTCAAACTGACATATTTTCCGAATATTACGAGTATTCAGTACAGCTATTGTCCAGATTCCCTTCACCGTGGGTTGTGTTGTGATGTTCGGCTTTCATTTGTGGTCTATAGATCGACTCGATAATAACACAAAAAAATTGAGTTTTCGGTCCACTTCATTCCAAAATTATTATCTGATCATCACCGAAAATTTGTCCTTGATCATAACGCGTTGTCCTTGACCATAACTGGAACCTCATGTAACATTTCAAAGCGATCAGCGCTATAGTTCCGCTCTCCAGAGTTATAATGGGTTACTAAATAATATACGAATACGGAGATATCTGTAAATATTTAGGTGTAACTCCCACATCCGAGTACATACAACAATATAATTGGTATTAATTTAAAGGTCAACCACTCCTCTTGGATATAATATAAACGTCTCGGGTCTATGTCCTTCAGGGGTAAATATATACGCTATAGAATACAAATTTTGTCATTTTTCACACAAAAGTCAGGGTCCATTTGACCCACTAAATATTGACCGATCTTTATGAAAACAGGCATGCTTATTCTTTGACCTGATCCCCTTCTCCATGGAAAATTTCACGATGTTTGGGCCATAATTGCGGCCTCTGGAGCGACCAGAAAAACCGACAAAAATTTAGTATTTGGTCCATATCACCCCCTAAATATTAATCGATCTTTCCCAAAAACAGGGGTCTTCATTGGCCAGAACCCATCCTACATGCAAAATTTCGTGAAGATTGGTCCATAACTGTGGCCTGTATCGTGTTTACAAATTATAATGGACAGACGGACGGACGGACGGACACACATGTCTAGATCGACTTAGCTAGTCGAGATATGACGATCGGTATACTTAAAGGTGGGTCTAGGACCAATATTTTGGGGCTGCACAAAGCTATAATACCCTGACAACATAGTTGTGTAGGGTATAAATAGGGAAGTTCAACAGCGATTGGCTTTATCCTAGTTCATACGAGAGCTATACATTCCCAGAGAAACGTGTCAAAATTTGGAACCGATTGGATTATTAGTTTTTGAGTTATCGTGCCCGTCATTCGCAAAAGAGAAAAACGCGTTTAAAGTTTGAGAAGCCCTTTAGTCGTCACTTGATGCTGACACAATAAATCGGTCATATCTTCAAGAGTACTTAAGATTTTCACATGAAATTTTGTAGAGACGTTCCTGAACTAGTGTAGATTCGAATTAAATCAAAAAATTTTTGAACCCGAGAATGTGGGGGGTCCCCTTAAACGAAGTGTCCCAAATGTCCAAAATGGCGAATACTGGTAGGTACAGTTATGTAGGGATTATAGCAAACAGTTGGTCAAGGTGTTCCAATTGGGTTTGAAAATTTAGATATATTCCTATTTGTTTGATTTCATAAAATTTTACTATAACATCTATGAAAAAAAAAACAAATCCGCCTATGTCCGCCATTCTAGTATCAAGTGGGTGATCCCTTCAGATTTCCGTGGAAATATGAAAGGGTCTTTTGCTCACCATTTTAGTTAATTGAAGCAACGTCATTCACAGAAATCAGTATGAGCCAAAACAGTTTAATTTTATCCTACATAACTGTGTTGTCAGAGTATTATAGCTTTGTGCAACCGCAAGAGCTTGTAACGCCGCGAAATATTGATCATAGTCCTTTAAGCATACCGATCGTCATATCTCCACTAGCTGCGTTGATCAAAACAAGTTGCTCCGTCCAATCGTCTGCTCATTACATTTTGTAGCATACACTGCGTATCATAACTATAGACGCACCTTTAATTCAATTGGTATGTTAGTTGACAAATAAAATGGATCCATTAAGTTATTGTTCACAATAAAACGATCAAAAACACATATTATTCAACAAAAATAATTAATGTATTCTTTATGGTTTCGCCGAATTCTGCACTTTCAAAATTACTGGTGTTGCATAACTATAGACGCACTTTTACAAAATTAGAAAAATTTATTTTTTAAAACTTAAATAAAATAAAATAACTTTTATAATTAATGGGCAGGGCCTCCCTTATTTTGAATAAGTTCAAAAATTTTATCCATCACACTGTTGATCAAAAGTATCCGCAAGTCTTCATCGATTGACCGCCATTCATCGATAATCACTTCTTGGAGGTAAAATACAGTTTGGTATTGGAGGTTTTCTGCATAGACACGATGAGTCAAGATTCCACACATGTTCTCGATCGGATTCTGGTCGGAAATTTTAATATTTTTCGATTTTAACCATACTTGAGTATGGCGACTTTTATGAACTGGTGCGTTGTCCTGCTAAAAACGTGTCCTTCATCGTTGCTGCTTTCCCAAAATGGCAATAATTTGTCTTCCAAGACTTGAACGTACTCCATTGAATTCATCCGACAACATGGAAATGTCAAATAAAGCATTCCGTGGCTATAAAATGCTAAGTTATTTTATTTTTATTTTATTTTATTTAAGTTTTAAAAAATAAATTTTTCTAATTTTGTAAAAGTGCGTCTATAGTTATGCAACACCAGTAATTTTGAAAGTGCAGAATTCGGCGAAACCATAAAGAATAAATTTATTATTTTTGTTGAATAATATGTGTTTTTGATCGTTTTATTGTGAACAATAACTTAATGGATCCATTTTATTTGTCAACTAACATACCAATTGAATTAAAGGTGCGTCTATAGTTGTGATACGCAGTATTATAGATGATAAAGATCGGTTAATATTAGCTTGGGGAAAAAGAAATACATTATTTTTCGGCAATGGCTGTACGGATAGATTTCTCGTAAAGAATCGATCAAACAATTTCAGATTTATGCTCGTTGGAAGGGTGACAGGGTGTTAAAAATAGAAGTGAATAAAGAGAAAATTCGGTATATTTTACAGCTTTTCATTGACAAAAAAAAAAAAAAAATTGTGAATGGTGTTTATGGCTCCGATATTGTAACGGCCAATTATGTGCAATTTTGGTTTCGAAGATTCCGTTCAGGAATTTTTTATGTTAAGGATGTCGATAAAATCGGAAAAATTATCGATAAATGCCTTTTTAAAAGTGATCTTTTTCAATCACCAAGACCCCGGCATTTGATTTAGACAGTTTACCTAAAACCCATAAAATACCAAATATGACGTAACTGGGCCATATATCGAAATATGTTTTCAAACGTCTAGAACGCCGAGAGGCTAACGAGAACGAAATGTACTTATGTTAATAAGTTCATATATAAAACATACTAAAAATGCGGCGGGATCTTCATACATACTAAAACAAGGATCTATACAGATGTATGTTAGTCTCCAATCACAAAATGCGACTACAGTGTTTAAAATACCAAATCTCCAACTAACGATGGAGCTATACTAAAACGTAGGTCTATATATGCCATTATAGTAAATGGGATGAATAAAAGCAATGCATGTGCAGGTGATGATTTCAAAAGACAGACATTCGGACGGACATAGTTAAATAGACAAAAAAATTTACTCTGGCCAAAATATATATTTGTTTGAAGTCTCCAAGAAATGTTTCAATCAAATATAGTTTTCTGACCAAAATATCAATTGTTTGTGGTTTTTCGAAGTGGTGCCACCGATATGAAACATTTAGTATACGCTGAAGGTATAAATAATAAACAGCAGATGAATAAAATCAATGTATGTGCAGATGATGATTTCATGGACGGACATTGTTAAATAGACAAATCTTATTATAGGACCTTAAAAATATATTTTTAGAAATCCTCAATTATTGTTGTTGTAAAATCAGTCGTATATAAAAATATTTTGTATGGTGATTTTTTTAAATCCCGATTAATATCGGTCCATACAAAATATTTTTTAAAAATCTTAATCCTGAGAAATATTTAAACATTCCACGATTACAGTTTTTTAATAAAAAAACTTAAAATAGCCGCGCTTATTATTAATACCTGAAAATGTATTTTTCAAGACCCACTCTTATTATTGGTCTTGAAAAAATCCACGCGTTTTAAAATCCTGGTTTTTACCTGTAAATCCAGTATGTATAGCTCTCAAAAAATTAAATAATCGTTAACAAATTGGTTTGACTATTTAATTTTAGAATATTTTCTGTTTAAACTGATAATGGTAGGTCCCCTTATTTTTTGTGTATATTTTTTATATTGTAATTTAAAAATATTATCTTTATTTCTTCCAAATTGCTTTCGAATACGATACTAGTTTTTCCACATGAAAAATCTTCCATTACAATTTTCGACTTAACTAGTCTTTGATTTTTAGTTCCAAAGCCAAATAACAAATAAATTCATATTTTCTTTTGCAATATACTTTAAAGCCAGTTTACATCTAATCCGATAATAATCTAAATTTCTATGATAGAAAGAAAACAATAAGTCTTGGCTAAACAATGGATATTTGCTTTAAAAGTCATTCAAATACTCTGGATAGCTTTTATAGGTTTTTCCAAATGCATAAACTCTTCGAGTACGTACACACATTCACATAATGAAGTAGTGTTGTACCGAAACATACACACATTCAAATCAATATCCTTACATTCTCCTTAGGTTGGTTGCTTGGTGTCTTGAAGAAACTGCATTAAATTTGTTTTCTCGTTTTCCCATTGTTTGTTCATCTTTGACTTGAGAGTCTTTGGCAAGAAAAAAATGCAGATGACCTTTCTTCTTCTTTCGTATCTGAACTGATTGCAAACTAAGCATATAATCTCTATTTCTATATTTGCAAGCACACACACAAAAGCACTACATGTCCCACATACACTGATACACATCCACGACTAAAGTGCATATCTATTTATATGGACAAATATATAAAGCCAGCAAATTGAAATACTGTCGTTCTCTCTGTGATATTCTATAACAATGGCACAATGAATAAAATTTATCCTGTTACACATAAATACACACACTCTCACACAAACTAAGCCCGAATGTAAAGGGAGAAAATGCCGTTTTGCATGAAATACTGGAATTGAATGAAAACAAACAATAGGGAATGGAGGTCATCATCTTCATTGTCGTCATCGCACTGCACAATCCTTAAATTAGTAATATCAAGTAATTCTAGAACAATTGATTGCATTCTGTGATAAATTCCAATGGACATAACTTTTGTGGTTTCAATGCAAAATTTGGTATATAGAAAGAGAGAGAGAGAGAGACTAGTGACTTGACCAAACAAACAAATTTAAGATTCATTAGTGCATTGGTTTAGTTTAGAAAAACTATTTCAACATTTAGGTAGACATTTTGAAAAGAGAGTCAGTGTGATGTGACGTGGGAAACCACAATAGTGATCAGTTCACTAAAATGGGTTAAATAGAAATGAAGGCTGTCTAAAAAAACAAGAGAAACATTTTAAAAATCTCGAAGTTGTTGTTAAATTCAGGCAGGCATAACTTGGAATGAAAACACTGACCCAATTGCAAATTCATTAGCGGGTTTTCTGATTCCAACCAATACAATACCTCGTTACGTTGGGTGGTGTTGAACTTTTTCACCCTACACCATGGAAGGCCATTCAAAATACCAAAAATCAATCGGGATTCGTATATGGATGGATATGTTAAAACTTTGACATTCTAAATGTTTTATTAGGAGATTTAATCTCTCCGAAAATGAAAGAGCAAAAAATTACCGATCCCTTGGTGTTAAAAATCGGCTAGGATCTAAACTATACAGACAATTTTTAGTTAAATAGGCTCATCATAAAAATATGGGGTATTTCGAAATAGTTTTTGACATGCGGTATTTTATTTCCTGCAAAAAACGTATTTTTTTCCATCAAGAACTCTTTGTTGGAATATGATTCTAATCTTTGAAGATATTAAAAAAGGGGTAATCCAAGTTTATGGTTTTGGAAACCTCTTAAATCCACGTCGATACATCGAGGGTCTTTCGAATTTCATCTTAAAAAATCCATGTTTGTGAAGTCGAGACCGTGTATTTTTTTAAGTGCACTTAGTGGCTTCAAATGGCTACCAAAAAAAATCGAAAGCTTTGTAAACTCTCCACAGCAATGACATTGAAAGTCACTTAATTTGTTTTTAAATCCACGATTAGATTTTGGTGTCGCTAAAAATTTTTTCAAAATACCTAAATATATAGCAGTGGGAAATGTATTGTAGTTGTCTGCAAATGCCTTGTTGACCACGAAGTCAGGCGCCAACGAAACGAACTTCTCATTGGGGTCGTATTGCTGGTAACGTAAGAACTTCGAATTATCAACATAGACATTTGGGTTTGAAAGGTTTTTGTAAAGAAGCTATAAATAGCTTCTGGGGAGAATATCCCAACAAAAAACTAAGGAAACTGATGAGGATCAGTGGCGAGATCTGAAGCATTAGTCTTCCCTGCCTTACCCCTTGGCGGATAATGCCATACATACCCCACTAATAAATAGTTGTTTCTTTTTATAAAAACAACAAACTGGGATTCAGCCTGACTATTTTGCAAAAACAAAATACAAATAACCCGCCAACTCTACTAAACTTATTAATCTTTAAGAATATCTGGCTCAGAAAATCATGCTTTCGAATAGGAAAGTCAATTTGTTATACGCTTTACCGCAATGTGGCACAGGGTATTAATTCTTTGCACATATGTTTGTAACAGGCAAAAGGAAACCCCAGTAAGGAAAGATAAAAAGTCGGGCGGGGCCGGCTATATGATAGCCTTCACCACATTGGGTACATACAAAAGATGTACAATATCTTGTAGTTAGAATAGACATATCATCTTTGAAATGGACTCGGATGAAATTAACTGTGTGAAGTACATATGGGCAATATTGCCAATTTTTTAATATTCCATTTTCAAAAAATCAGCTTTTTTGTTTTTGTGGCACATCAATGATTTTTGGTACACATATAGAGAAAAATGTTCTGACTCCGAAACCGTTCGCGATCAAATTTTTGGTTGATGCGCGCAAAAGTTATCGAGGTTTTAATTTTGGGCATAAAAAAAAATCTTAAAATTACGCCGTTTTTTATATTGACCAAAAACGTTGATATATATCTTCCTCCGTAAAATAAAAATATGAATACATTATAATAATCGCGATAAAGTTGCACATCTTCGCGAAATATGAGAAAATAATAAAAATGTAGGGGATTACGTCAATATTTTCATTATTTTAATGACATTCACACACCAAAAAATTAATTAAAAAATATCTACATAATCTAAACACCATGATGAATCAAATGATATCAAAATCACACAAGTCCGTGTAGCGGTTTGTAAATCACAGCGACAATAAAGCAAGATATTGAGGAAAAATATTTGTTTTTGGTTCGAAAAAATAATGTCATCATATTTATTTTTTTAATTGTATACAAGAAATTTCAGAAAAAAATGTTGGGATTATTCTGCTATTTTACCCGAATTTCGCCGAAAAATTGGCATATATAAAAATAATCCCATTTTTTTGTACAAGTATACACCTAGCGGATTATAGCAAGACCCTTCCGATAAATCTTAGGGTTTTATAAATAGGAATAAATCTTAAAATAAAATAATATTATGAAATATACATTTTAAATTGCGTGTAAATCGCGTAATTCTCAAAATCATTTGATGCGCATGCGGTTTCCAGGAAGTACTGAAGTTTATCTTCCAATCCATATATATTTTGCGAAATTTCATTTGACGGCTAAGATGTGCCGCACGTTACATTGAGGTACCCAAAAAATCGTAAAACGCGAATAATTTCCGAAAACTCCATATGCCATTAACGCGCAACCGATTTCGGCGTGCACCCTAAAAAAATACATCGATCTATACAATTTCAATGTGGTCCATTAAGAACCATGGATGTGCCAGCACAATCTATTTTTGAGATAAATTGCGTACATCTCTCTTTCGGCTGAAGTTTTTAAAGATCTCTTTTCGAAAAAGATCAAAATCCGTATGAGGTATTTGATTGAAGCGGAAATGATACACAGAAAACGCAAATAAATCCGCGATATTTTCAAAAACATTTTTTGCCAAATTTCGTGTTTTTGGAAGGTCAGTTCCCGCCGTTCTAGTAGATGGATTTTCACGAAGAAGATTTTATATCATCCGAAACGTAAAAAACCTTATTGATCGCGGGTACCAATATCATTCAGTTGACAGATCTAAAAATTTGGTCCGAAAAATAGGTTTTTTAGAAATTTGATCGCACAAAATTCGCACCTTCGGATGAGTGTTACTCTGAAGCTGTGCATACTACATACTCAAAATACATACCAAATTACGCAGATTTGCGACTACAATAATCTTATAATCGATTTTTATAAATCCCTGTTTGGGTATTAAAGCTAGAAGTAGAATTAAAAAACACTCAAAATCGAGCTTCAAAATGTCAGCATCATTTAAAGGTAGATGCAGTTTAAATTTTGAAAAATGATACATAAGGGGCGTAGTCCCCATTTTGTTGGCTTCTAGTTTTATTTTGACACGAAGACCGTGCAATGAGTGGCTTAGTCACAAATCGATAGAGAACATAAAAAAACTGGTTCGCCTCAACCTGTTTTTACACATTTTTTTTCATTAAAGTAGACACAGCTTCCACCAAAATAAAGTTTGGAGGTCAATATCATGAGCAGTTTGCAACGA